>NW_019264660.1:256273-257620 GCF_002742605.1 Olea europaea var. sylvestris
GGCATCAAATTAATACTTGCACCTAGATCACATAAGGCTTTTTCAAAATAATAATCACCTATAGTGCAAGGTACAGTAAAACTCCCTGGATCTTTTAATTTGGGAGGTAGCTTCTTTTGTATTCTGGCGCTACATTCCTCTGTCAACATTACAGTTTCATGTTCGTCTAGCTTGCGTTTGTTAGATAAAATATCTTTCAAGAATTTGGCGTAACTAGGCATCTGAACGAGAGCATCCGCGAAAGGGATGTTGATGTGAAGCTTTTTGAAGACCTCAAGAAATTTTGTATACTGCCTGTCCAACTTGTGTTTTTGCAGCCTCTGAGGAAATGGAATTGGCGGCTCGTATGGTTTAATAGGAGCCGTTTCCTTAACTTGCGGTGTATTTGAACTCTTTTTGATAGATATATCTGTTGTTTGTTCAGTATGTTCTGCATGCTCTTCATCAATAGAGGGTACTTTTTCCTTATTTGCAGTTGGCCTCTTAACATGGAACTCAGGTAATTGGACCCCACTTCTAGTAGTAATTGCTTTGACGTGTTCTTTCGGATTAACCTCTGTATTGCTTGGCAATGTACCTGGTGCTCTGCCCGATATAGCTTGTGCCATCTGTCCCATCTGAGTCTCCAAGTTTTTAATTGCAGCACTTTGATTCTGGATAGTTGTCTCAGTCTTCCTCATAAATTGATTATTCGCATCCATGTACTGATATGTCTTTTCCATGAATTTACCAAACATCTCTTCCAAGGAAGTTCTCTTCTCTGCTTGCTGAAACTGAGAACCATGTGGTGCAGTGAGATTCTGATTGCTCCAGGAAAAATTTGGGTGCTTCCTCCAACTAGGGTTGTAGGTGTCAGAATATGGATTATTTTGTTGGCGCTGACCCCCTTGTATAAAATCAACGTGTTCCGTACTTTGTATACGAATTGGACAATTTACTGTACTGTGATCCGCCCCACATTCTTCACAACTTGCTCTTTTAGCCTGTACTACATTAGCGGACTGTGACATGCTCTCTACCTTATGAACCAAAGAGTCAATTTTTGCAGACAACGCTGTATACGTATCCACCTCATAAATTCCCGATACTTTTTTGTGAACAACAGGCTCAGAGGCCCACATGGCTGTGGTAGTAGCCACTCTCTCAAACAATTCCAAAGCTTCATCAATTGTCTTTGTGGATAAGGAGCCATTGGATGATGAGTCCACCATGCTTTTATATGATGGAAGTAGACCTACATAAAAATATTGGACCTGAAGCCCCTTGCTGATACCATGATGAGGGCACTTCCGAAGCATGTTCTTGAATCTATTCCAAGCTTCATCAAAGGATTCGGTTTCTCCCTGT
>NW_019264660.1:257771-265517 GCF_002742605.1 Olea europaea var. sylvestris
TGAATCTAACCATTCAAGCGCTCTATCCCGTAGAGTATGTGGAAATAATCTCAATTTGATTGCATCATCTGAAATCCCTTGATATTTAAAGTGTTGACACATCTCTAAAAATCGAGAGACATGTGTATGTGGATTTTCATCAGACCTGCCATAAAATTGATGTCCATTTTGGAATAAATGAATGACATTGGTCTTTAGCTGAAAGTTTGGTTGTCCAAACGGAGGATAAACGATGCTAGATTGGCTTTGAATAATTTGTGGAGTCATGAAGTCCCCAACTAGCATGTTCCCTTCATTAACCACTGCTTCTTCATTCACTTGAATAATTGGATTATTTTGTCCGTTGGCCATCTCTTGTTGTTTTATTTCTCTCGCTTCTCTTTGCTTACGGTGAAAAGTACGTTCGATTTCTGGATCAATTGGTATCAGTTCACCGTCCCTCGAAGTTCGCATAAAATGCAAGAGAAAATTAAAGTGCTAAAATAACCGTACAATAAAAATAAAATAATAATAATAAATAAATAAATAAATAAAATAATAATAAAAGAAAAGTTCGAATTAGTGCCAAGATAAATGAAATTAAACTAAAATACAATCCCCGGCAACGGCGCCAAAAACTTGTTAGCTCAAATCCTACACCGCAAGTGCACGGGTCGCGTTCAAGTAATAAAGTGGAACTTTTGAATCCAAGTATCGTCCCACAGAGATTGTATTAGTTTAAATTTAAATTATCTACGCCTTAACCGAAACAATAGAAATTCTTGATATTTTCGCTAACTAAATTATAATTTGATAACCTACTTATAAATATAAAGCCTAAATTAACTAAATTAAATGCGTGATTATAACTAAATGCAAGTTTTATAAAAATATGATAACGAAATGCGTACTAGGATCCCGAATCCCCTTATATCAATCCCTTTAATCCGAATTTTATAAAATTGACAACACGATTCAATTATGAAGACCAATATTCCTAATTTGTTTAACAATCTCTTTCGAGTAGAGTTAAACCTATTTTTACACGTGACCCGACTATATTTCTATGACGAATACGAACATATAAAAATGCATTAAAGATTTATTAATATTTAAAGATCACGTAAAGCATAGCGGTATATTTCTATCCCCTATCGGACTTTACGACAATTAACATAATGTCTAACTTAATTTCCATCTCTCGAGGATAAAACAAGTCACAAATCTCATACAACTATTGCGCACATAATTGTAGAGAAAATAAAATACATGCAAATCATTCAATAGTTAAAAACATGTTTTAACGTCAAATGAATAAAATTCAGGATTAATGATTCATAATATAAGGTTCATCGCAAATCCTAGCACGGAAAGATCTAGCCTCACATAACGGCAAAATTAAATAAATAAAAGTGGAACGACATCACCAATAATTGACGAAACGTGATCAACATCCAAATTCCTTTTACAAAGAAATCTGAAATTATTCCTTCAGCAGCCTTCTGCTCATCTCCAATTCTATGCGTGAAAATATATATATATATAATCTTCCAAATCAGCCGCCCACTTTTGTATTTCCATTCCAGCTGCTGACCTCTCAAGTTGTTTTGTATATGATATACACAATTCAGCACTTCAATTTCTTTAATTCCAGCCACCTTTTTGTGCATATAATATTCCAATTCCAATCTCCTTGCTATGGCTTTCTGTGGGTGTGTCAATATATAATTCAACTTTTGCAACCCACTTAATTCACTCCCAGCTGCTGGCCGACAAAATCAATTCAACCGCTTAATCTCTCGGCTTTTCCTGTATGGAATTCTACAATTAATTCTCAGCCCAAGTTTTAATTCCCCAAAGCAGCTGGCCGAATTTTCTCCCCTTTTTCTGCCGTCTAATATCTTTTTTCAGCCCCCGCTTTTGTGCGTGTACCCCCTCTTTTTGTCTCGGCTGCATGTGTATATATATATCAACAATAAAACCCTTGTTCTGTATACAAATTAGGAGCCCAAGTCCAATAAGTTTTGTGTACTCAATTCTTTCGTGTAATGCAAGTTAGTCCTTCTCTTCATTTTCTCCTCAATTTTGACCCTTCATCTTTTATTCCGCGAGATTTTGTCCACAAACTCAATGTAATAGCCAACTGATTATTTTCTTTTCCAATTGCTTCAAAACGGGTCCATAACTAAAAACAAAAGAAAATTAACACAAATTAGGTAAAAATTAATAATTTGACGACATAAAAACCTAGTTATGTAGTCTGAATAAGTGCATAAAATGCACTTATCAAACACCCTCAAACTAAAACATTTGTTCGTCCTCGAACAAAATGAAATAAATCTTAAGTATAACACATTTCTAATCTAACAAATCATAAATAAACGACTCAACGTTGAACTACTTACCATATGCTTCAGGTTCGAATTTAAGCAAATTTTAGAAAGATCCAAACAACATCAAAAATAAAAATAAAATTTGCTTATCCGATGCTCGATTTTGTGTGTGTGTGTGAGATTAGCCAACATTGAACTAACACCTATATTAGAATACAACCAATCAAGTGTTGTTGATTTATTCATAGTCCCAACCCTCTTGTGGTAATTTTTCCTCACACCTCTCGTGTAACAATCACTCCTTATGCTTTTCTCTCCAATCCTGAGGTATTTCTAGTACACAAGGGGTTCCTAAAAATCATTATGATGCATTTTTCCGCACAAGTGTTCAGAATTAGATACTTGTAAACCTAGAAAGAGAGATAGTAAGTCTTTCTCATAACCAAACCGTCAATCTCTAGAATTCAAATCTCAAAGTCATTACTAGGCACATCTCACTTTTGATTATTTATATCTCAATTTTTCTTCTTCATTTTTTTTTTTTGACATCTCCTGTGCAAGACTTCTCTTCATTAAGCTTTCTAATTGACCCCTATAGCGAGCTTTAGGCCGATGACTCCTAAGTCAGACGACTATAGGGCATCAGGTTTTTAGATACCCTTGCAGGCTTAATAACTCGAGTCAAAAAGACTACGAAAATAAGTAGAAGATGTGTTACTTTTTCTTTTGATATGAGAATCCAACTGTTTATTTATTTCTATTTTTTCTTATGTGCAAAGATTCTTTCCATTAAGCTTTCTAGATGGCCCCTGTAGCGAGCTTTAGGCCGATGACTCCCAAGTCAGACGACTTTAGGACACCAGGTTTAAAGTCCCTTACAGGCTTAATCACTCGGGTCATAAAGGCTACGAAAAGAAGTAAAAAAAATGTATGATGATCAGTGCCTGTTTTAGACTTTTTAACTCAAACCCTTTCAATTAACGCTGGGATCCGAGAATTCCAAACCATCGCATTTCTAGGAAGACAAACACTAACCTTCTCACCCCCAAACTGCTTTTTTTTTTTTTTTTTTTCAGTTTATTTTTTAAATAAGGTACTTAAGAATTTTATTCAAACCTAAGTCAACAACATCAACAATTCCACAAAAATTACATTGTGTACCAACATAAGTGATAAATCAATATGGCTATGTGCTCAAATAATCAAATCTAACATGGATAAGTTTTAAAGTAAAAGTACAATTTAAGATGTTATCCGGCATCTAACTAAATATGTACTCAATTCAAACAAACAATATCTTCATAGATGGCAAGTCGTCAACGCTACTAAACAAATTTTTTTTATTTTTTTGAATGATTTTATTTTTATTTTTTTTTTGAATTTTTTTTTATCAGTTATACGGACTCGATTAGCAGTTGAAAAGTATGTATTCTAAGTATCCCAATACTCACCCACCCCCAAACTAAAATACTACATTGTCCCCAATGTATAAGGAAAACTAAACAAAGTAAGGGGTAAGGATTAGAAACTCCCCAGGGTAAATGGATGCGATGAATAATCAGGCTGCTCCAATTGGTAGGTATCACGACAGATGTAGCCTTTCTTTGTTGTGAGGCTTTAATTCTCTGTTTCAAGTATTCAAAATAAATATTAGTGATAGCATACAAAAGTTAGATATTTGCAATAAGTTCATACCAAGAAAGATTGAGATTTAGGTACCACCTTAAAGATGCATATCACATCAATGTAAGCTCAATAGAATGCTAAGATGTTAACGATGAACTTAGATAACCATGTCAAAATAAAATGAACTGAATAAATAAATATGCCTAAGTTACTGGTCCAGGTCTGAAAGTATCACTTAAAATGTGTCCAACACTACCCATTTAAATGCATGAGTTCCTAAATTAAAGTAGTCCCTAAAACTACAGGTAATGCAATAGTTAATTAAAATAGCAAAAGGAGATAGAAGAATGGGTTGCCTCCCATTAAGCGCTCGATTTATAGTCTAGAGCTCGACTTTTTGTTCATTCATTCTGGTGTTGCAAGTTGAACGGTTGATTTTTCTTTCGAAAATTCACCGTTCCAATATGGCTTCAACCGTTGTCCATTAACCTTAAAGGTCCCTTTACTTTCATGCATTATTTCAACTGTTCCATAAGGAAACACCTTGACTATGGTGTATGGCCTTGACCATCTAGACCTTAATTTACCAGGAAAAAGTTTGAGTCTAGAATTGTACAGCAAAACTTGCTGCCCAACCTCAAACTTCCTTCTTTGAATGTGCATGTCATGCCACTTTTTTGTGCGCTCCTTGTAGAGTTTTGCGTTCTCATAGGCTTCCAATCGAAACACATCCATTTCATTCAACTGAAGTAATCTCTTTTCACCGGCGGCCCTTAAATTAAAGTTCAAGTTCTTGACTGCCCAATAAGCTCGGTGCTCCAATTCAACTGGCAAATGACATGCTTTTCCGAAAATCAAACGATAAGGAGACATGCCTATAGGTGTTTTGAAAGCTGTTCTGTAAGCCCACAAAGCATCATCAAGTTTCTTAGACCAATCTTTTCTTGAAGAACTCACTGTTACCTCCAGTATCCGCTTTAATTCTCGATTGGAGATTTCAACTTGACCGCTGGTCTGAGGGTGATAAGGGGTAGCTATACGATGTCGGACGCCATATTTAGCCAGCAAAGATTCAAACTGACGATTGCAAAAGTGTTTACCCCCATCACTTATGATAGCCCGAGGTGTACCATAACGGGTGAAAATATACTTCTTTAGGAATGCAATTACAACCTTCGCATCGTTGGTTGGCAATGCTATTGCTTCCACCCACTTAGAAACATAATCAACGGCGACAAGTATATACTGATTCGAGAATGATGAGGGAAATGGCCCCATAAAGTCGATCCCCCACACATCAAAGAGCTCTACCTCCAGAATGCTATTTAGAGGCATTTCGTTCTTTCCTGAGATATTTCCCGTGCGCAGACATCTATCACACCTCTTCACAAATTCAAATGTATCTCGGAATATCGATGGCCAGTAAAAACCCGACTGTAGAATTTTTGCGGCAGTCTTTGATGCGCCAAAGTGTCCAGCATAAGCAGATGAAAGACAGTGCTCGAGTATTTGAGGGATCTCTTCTTTAGGAATACACCGCCTAATAATTTGATCTGGACCCCGCCTGTAAAGAATAGGGTCCTCCCAAAATTAATACTTCAAGTCAGAAAAGAATTTCTTCTTTTGATGACTTGAATAGTCTGGTGGAATAATGGATTTGGCCAGATAATTCACTATATCAGCATACCAAGGTACTTCCTCTATATTGAAAATCTATTCATCTGGAAAGATCT
Organism: Olea europaea var. sylvestris; assembly: GCF_002742605.1. NCBI lineage: Eukaryota > Viridiplantae > Streptophyta > Magnoliopsida > Lamiales > Oleaceae > Olea > Olea europaea. The sequence continues at coordinate 263,443 of NW_019264660.1, forward strand.
CATTTATGTTTACTGACTTTTCCTGTTCTCCATGCTCAAGTCGGGATAGGTGATCAGCTACTAAGTTTTCACTTCCCTTCTTATCTTTTATCTCTAAGTCAAATTCTTGCAAAAGTAATACCCATCTAATTAGTCTTGGCTTTGCATCTTTCTTTGTCATCAGATACTTTAAAGCTGCATGATCTGTAAAAACTATTACTTTTGATCCAACAAGATAAGAACGAAATTTATCAAAGGCGTAGACTACAGCTAAAAGTTCCTTCTCAGTGGTGGCATAGTTCAGTTGTGCATCATTCAACGTCTTGCTTGCATAATAGATCACGTGAAAAAATTTATCTCGTCGCTGTCCCAATACTGCTCCCACTGCATAGTCACTTGCATCACACATTAGTTCAAAGGGCAAATTCCAATCTGGTGCAACAATTACTGGCGCTGAAATTAACTTCTCCTTTAAAGTGTTGAAAGACAATAAACATTCTTCAGAGAAGTTGAAAGGGACATCCTTGACTAGTAGATTGCATAATGGTTTAGTGATCTTAGAGAAGTCTTTGATGAAGCGCCGATAAAATCCAGCATGACCAAGGAAACTGCGAACACCCTTGACCGAGGTTGGTGGTGGTAACTTCTCAATAACTTGAATCTTTGCCTTGTCCACTTCAATCCCTTTAGCTGAAATTCGATGCCCCAACACGATGCCCTCTTGTACCATGAAGTGACACTTTTCCCAGTTTAATACCAAATTTGTTTCCTTACACCGCTGCAAGACCAAGTTTAAGTGCTCGAGACACTCATTAAACGAAGAACCAAAAACCGAGAAATCATCCATAAAGACCTCTATGAATTTTTCCACCATATCAGAGAAGACGGCCATCATGCAACGCTGAAATGTGGCGGGAGCATTACATAGACCAAATGGCATCCTACGATACGCAAAGGTACCATAAGGACAAGTAAACGTAGTCTTCTCTTGATCCTCGGGCGCAATCGAAATCTGATTATAACCGGAGTATCCATCGAGAAAACAATAATGGGAGTGACCTGCTAACCTTTCCAGCATCTGATCAATAAATGGGAGGGGAAAGTGGTCCTTTCGAGTAGCAGTGTTGAGTTTGCTATAATCAATGCATACCCTCCATCCCGTAACAGTTCTAGTGGGAATCAATTCATTCTTCTCATTTTGCACGACTGTAATACCTCCCTTTTTCGGCACAACCTGAACAGGACTAATCCATGTACTGTCTGAAATAGGATAGATGATCCCTGCATCCAAAAGCTTCAAAACTTCTGCTCTGACTACCTCTTTCATATTTGGATTGAGCCTCCTCTGGCTGTCTATACTTGGTCTAAAATTATCCTCCATGAGAATTTTATGCATGCAGATTGTAGGGCTGATCCCTCTGATGTCGGCAATAGACCATCCAATAGCTGTTTTATTTTCTCTGAGTACTCTTAGCAATCTCTCTTCTTCAAGCTTACTAATGGAGTTTGAAATAATAACAGGCAATGTGGAAGATTTTCCCAGGTAGGCATAACGAAGGTGAGATGGCAACTGCTTGAGCTCTAACTCAGGGGGCCTTTGAATTGATGGCAAAGGCTTTGTAGGACCAGTGCCTAATTCCTCAAAGTGTGGTCTGCGCCTATATGGAGGATTAGCTTCAAGATTTCTTGCACATGTTTCAATCTCATTAGAATCAGATTGAGTAGATTGAGAGTGTACAATGCATGCCTCATATGGATCTGGTGGATTATGCAACGGGAACGTATCATTTACTGCATTATCAATCACATCGAACTGGAACCAACTGTCTGACTCTGCTGGATACTTATGGCGTTGAACACATTAAATGTGACATGTTCTTCACCAAGTCTCAAAATCAGTTGACCTTTTTGCACATCAATAAGGGCTCTACCGGTAGCTAAAAATGGTCGACCCAAAATAAGTGGAATATCCCTATCCTCCTCCATGTCAAGAATGAGAAAATCAGCTGGGAAGATGAATTTGTCCACTTTCACCAAGATATCCTCAATAATTCCTCTTGGGTGCGTGATAGACCGATCAGCTAGCTGTAAAGTCA
>NW_019264660.1:266543-343827 GCF_002742605.1 Olea europaea var. sylvestris
GCTCAGAGGCCCACATGGCTGTGGTAGTAGCCACTCTCTCAAACAATTCCAAAGCTTCATCAATTGTCTTTGTGGATAAGGAGCCATTGGATGATGAGTCCACCATGCTTTTATATGATGGAAGTAGACCTACATAAAAATATTGGACCTGAAGCCCCTTGCTGATACCATGATGAGGGCACTTCCGAAGCATGTTCTTGAATCTATTCCAAGCTTCATCAAAGGATTCGGTTTCTCCCTGTCGAAATATGGATATGTCATGCTTCAACTTTGTAATCTTAGCCGGTGGGAAGAATTTGGTGCAAAATTTTTGAGCCAAGTCATTCCAAGTGGTGATACTAGCAATAGGCTGTGAATCTAACCATTCAAGCGCTCTATCCCGTAGAGTATGTGGAAATAATCTCAATTTGATTGCATCATCTGAAATCCCTTGATATTTAAAGTGTTGACACATCTCTAAAAATCGAGAGACATGTGTATGTGGATTTTCATCAGACCTGCCATAAAATTGATGTCCATTTTGGAATAAATGAATGACATTGGTCTTTAGCTGAAAGTTTGGTTGTCCAAACGGAGGATAAACGATGCTAGATTGGCTTTGAATAATTTGTGGAGTCATGAAGTCCCCAACTAGCATGTTCCCTTCATTAACCACTGCTTCTTCATTCACTTGAATAATTGGATTATTTTGTCCGTTGGCCATCTCTTGTTGTTTTATTTCTCTCGCTTCTCTTTGCTTACGGTGAAAAGTACGTTCAATTTCTGGATCAATTGGTATCAGTTCACCGTCCCTCGAAGTTCGCATAAAATGCAAGAGAAAATTAAAGTGCTAAAATAACTGTAAAATAAAAATAAAATAATAATAATAATAAATAAATAAAATAAAATAATAATAAAAGAAAAGTTCGAATTAGTGCCAAGATAAATGAAATTAAACTAAAATACAATCCCCGGCAACGGCGCCAAAAACTTGTTAGCTCAAATCCTACACCGCAAGTGCACGGGTCGCGTTCAAGTAATAAAGTGGACCTTTTGAATCCAAGTATCGTCCCACAGAGATTGTATCAGTTTAAATATAAATTATCTACGCCTTAATCGAAACAGTAGAAATTCTTGATATTTTCGCTAACTAAATTATAATTTGATAACCTACTTATAAATATAAAGCCTAAATTAACTAAATTAAATGCGTGATTATAACTAAATGCAAGTTTTATAAAAATATGATAACGAAATGCGTACTAGGATCCCGAATCCCCTTATATCAATCCCTTTAATCCGAATTTTATAAAATTGACAACACGATTCAATTATGAAGACCAATATTCCTAATTTGTTTAACAATCTCTTTCGAGTAGAGTTAAACCTATTTTTACACGTGACCCGACTATATTTCTATGACGAATACGAACATATAAAAATGCATTAAAGATTTATTAATATTTAAAGATCACGTAAAGCATAGCGGTATATTTCTATCCCCTATCGGACTTTACGACAATTAACATAATGTCTAACTTAATTTCCATCTCTCGAGGGTAAAACAAGTCACAAATCTCATACAACTATTGCGCACATAATTGTAGAGAAAATAAAATACATGCAAATCATTCAATAGTTAAAAACATGTTTTAACGTCAAATGAATAAAATTCAGGATTAATGATTCATAATATAAGGTTCATCGCAAATCCTAGCACGGAAAGATCTAGCCTCACATAACGGCAAAATTAAATAAATAAAAGTGGAACGACATCACCAATAATTGACGAAACGTGATCAACATCCAAATTCCTTTTACAAAGAAATCTGAAATTATTCCTTCAGCAGCCTTCATCTCCAATTCTATGCGTGAATATATATATAATCTTCCAAATCAGCCGCCCACTTTTGTATTTCCATTCCAGCTGCTGACCTCTCAAGTTGTTTTGTATATGATATACACAATTCAGCACTTCAATTTCTTTAATTCCAGCCACCTTTTTGTGCATATAATATTCCAATTCCCATCTCCTTGCTATGGCTTTCTGTGGGTGTGTCAATATATAATTCAACTTTTGCAACCCACTTAATTCACTCCCAGCTGCTGGCCGACAAAATCAATTCAACCGCTTAATCTCTCGGCTTTTCCTGTATGGAATTCTACAATTAATTCTCAGCCCAAGTTTTAATTCCCCAAAGCAGCTAGCCGAATTTTCTCCCCTTTTTCTGCCGTCTAATATCTTTTTTCAGCCCCCGCTTTTGTGCGTGTACCCCCTCTTTTTGTCTCGGCTGCATGTGTATATATATATCAACAATAAAACCCTTGTTCTGTATACAAATTAGGAGCCCAAGTCCAATAAGTTTTGTGTACTCAATTCTTTCGTGTAATGCAAGTTAGTCCTTCTCTTCATTTTCTCCTCAATTTTGACCCTTCATCTTTTATTCCGCGAGATTTTGTCCACAAACTCAATGTAATAGCCAACTGATTATTTTCTTTTCCAATTGCTTCAAAACGGGTCCATAACTAAAAACAAAAGAAAATTAACACAAATTAGGTAAAAATTAATAATTTGACGACATAAAAACCTAGTTATGTAGTCTGAATAAGTGCATAAAATGCACTTATCAAACACCCCCAAACTAAAACTTTTGTTCGTCCTCGAACAAAATAAAATAAAACTTAAGTATAACACATTTCTTATCTAACAAATCATAAATAAACGACTCAACGTTGAACTACTTACCATATGCTTCAGGTTCGAATTTAAGCAATATTTTAGAAAGATCCAAACAACATCAAAAATAAAAAAAAAAATTTGCTTATCCGATGCTCGATTTTGTGTGTGTGTGTGAGATTAGCCAACATTGAACTAATACCTATATTAGAATACAACCAATCAAGTGTTGTTGATTTATTCATAGTCCCAACCCTCTTGTGGTAATTTTTCCTCACACCTCTCGTGTAACAATCACTCCTTATGCTTTTCTCTCCAATCCTGAGGTATTTCTAGTACACAAGGGGTTCCTAAAAATCATTATGATGCATTTTTCCGCACAAGTGTTCAGAATTAGATACTTGTAAACCTAGAAAGAGAGATAGTAAGTCTTTCTCATAACCAAACCGTCAATCTCTAGAATTCAAATCTCAAAGTCATTACTAGGCACATCTCACTTTTGATAATTTATATCTCAATTTTTCTTCTTCATTTTTTTTTTTGGCATCTCCTGTGCAAGACTTCTCTTCATTAAGCTTTCTAATTGACCCCTGTAGCGAGCTTTAGGCCGATGACTCCCAAGTTAGACGACTATAGGGCATCAGGTTTTTAGATACCCTTGCAGGCTTAATAACTCGAGTCAAGAAGACTACGAAAATAAGTAGAAGATGTGTTACTTTTTCTTTTGATATGAGAATCCAACTGTTTATTTATTTCTATTTTTTCTTATGTGCAAAGATTCTTTCCATTAAGCTTTCTAGATGGCCCCTGTATCGAGCTTTAGGCCGATGACTCCCAAGTCAGACGACTTTAGGACACCAGGTTTTATAGACCCTTACAAGCTTAATCACTCGAGTCATAAAGGCTACGGAAAGAAGTAAAAAAAATGTATGATGATCAGTGCCTGTTTTAGACTTTTTAACTCAAACCCTTTCAATTAACGCCGGGATCCGAGAATTCCAAACCATCGCATTTCTAGGAAGACAAACACTAACCTTCTCACCCCCAAACTGCTTTTTTTTTTTTTTTTTTTCAGTTTAGTTTCTAAATAAGGTACTTAAGAATTTTATTCAAACCTAAGTCAACAACATCAACAATTCCACAAAAATTACATTGTGTACCAACATAAGTGATAAATCAATATGGCTATGTGCTCAAATAATCAAATCTAACATGGATAAGTTATAAAGTAAAAGTACAATTTAAGATGTTATCCGGAATCTAACTAAATATGTACTCAATTCAAATAAACAATATCTTCATAGACGGCAACTCGTCAACGCTACTAAACAAATTTTTTTTATTTTTTTTGAATGATTTTATTTTTATTTTATTTTTGAATTTTTTTTTATCAGTTATACGGACTCGATTAGCAGTTGAAAAGTATGTATTCTAAGTATCCCAATACTCACCCACCCCCAAACTAAAATACTACATTGTCCCCAATGTATAAGCAAAACTAAACAAAGTAAGGGGTAAGGATTAGAAACTCCCCAGGGTAAATGGATGCGATGAATAATCAGGCTGCTCCAATTGGTAGGTATCACGACAGATGTAGCCTTTCTTTGTTGTGAGGCTTTAATTCTCTGTTTCAAGTATTCAAAATAAATATTAGTGATAGCATACAAAAGTTAGATATTTGCAATAAGTTCATACCAAGAAAGATTGAGATTTAGGTACCACCTTAAAGATGCATATCACATCAATGTAAGCTCAATAGAATGCTAAGATGTTAACGATGAACTTAGATAACCATGTCAAAATAAAATGAACTGAATAATTAATATGCCTAAGTTACTGGTCCAGGTCTGAAAGTATCACTTAAAATGTGTCCAACACTACCCATTTAAATGCATGAGTTCCTAAATTAATGCAGTCCCTAAAACTACAAGTAATGCAATAGTTAATTAACATAGCAAAAGGAGAAAGAAGAATGGGTTGCCTCCCATTAAGCGCTCGATTTATAGTCTAGAGCTCGACTTTTTGTTCATTCATTCTGGTGTTGCAAGTTGAACGGTTGATTTTTCTTTCGAAAATTCACCGTTCCAATATGGCTTCAACCGTTGTCCATTAACCTTAAAGGTCCCTTTACTTTCATGCATTATTTCAACTGTTCCATAAGGAAACACCTTGACTATGGTGTATGGCCCTGACCATTTAGACCTTAATGTACCAAGAAAAAGTTTGAGTCTAGAATTGTACAGCAAAACTTGTTGCCCAACCTCAAACTTCCTTCTTTGAATGTGCATGTCATGCCACTTTTTTGTGCGCTCCTTGTAGAGTTTTGCGTTCTCATAGGCTTCCAATCGAAACTCGTCCATTTCATTCAACTGAAGTAATCTCTTTTCACCGGCGGCCCTTAAATTAAAGTTCAAGTTCTTGACTGCCCAATAAGCTCGGTGATCCAATTCAACTGGCAAATGACATGCTTTTCCGAAAATCAAACGATAAGGAGACATGCCTATAGGTGTTTTGAAAGCCGTTCTGTTAGCCCACAAAGCATCATCAAGTTTCTTAGACCAATCTTTTCTTGAAGAACTCACTGTTACCTCCAGTATCCACTTTAATTCTCGATTGGAGATTTCAACTTGACCGCTGGTCTGAGGGTGATAAGGGGTAGCTATACGATGTCGGACGCCATATTTAGCCAGCAAAGATTCAAACTGACGATTGCAAAAGTGTTTGCCCCCATCACTTATGATAGCTCGAGGTGTACCATAACGGGTGAAAATATACTTCTTTAGGAATGCAATTACAACCTTCGCATCGTTGGTTGGCAATGCTATTGCTTCCACCCACTTAGAAACATAATCAACGGCGACAAGTATATACTGATTCGAGTATGATGAGGGAAATGGCCCCATAAAGTCGATCCCCCACACATCAAAGAGCTCTACCTCCAGAATGCTATTTAGAGGCATTTCGTTCTTTCCTGAGATATTTCCCGTGCGCGGACATCTATCACACCTCTTCACAAATTCAAATGTATCTCGGAATATCGATGGCCAGTAAAAACCCGACTGTAGAATTTTTGCGGCAGTCTTTGATGCGCCAAAGTGTCCAGCATAGGCAGATGAATGACAGTGCTCGAGTATTTGAGGGATCTCTTCTTTAGGAATACACCGCCTAATAATTTGATCTGGACCCTGCCGGTAAAGAATAGGGTCCTCCCAAAAATAATACTTCAAGTCAGAAAAGAATTTCTTCTTTTGATGACTTGAATAGTCTGGTGGAATAATGGATTTGGCTAGATAATTCACTATATCAGCATACCAAGGTACTTCCTCTATATTGAAAATCTGTTCATCTGGAAAGATCTCATTTATGTTTACTGACTTTTCCTGTTCTCCATGCTCAAGTCGAGATAGGTGATCAGCTACTAAGTTTTCACTTCCCTTCTTATCTTTTATCTCTAAATCAAATTCTTGCAAAAGTAATACCCATCTAATTAGTCTTGGCTTTGCATCTTTCTTTGTCATCAGATACTTTAAAGCTGCATGATCTGTATAAACTATTACTTTTGATCCAACAAGATAAGAATGAAATTTATCAAAGGCGTAGACTACAGCTAAAAGTTCCTTCTCAGTGGTGGCATAGTTCAGCTGTGCATCATTCAACGTCTTGCTTGCATAATAGATCACGTGAAAAAATTTATCTCGTCGCTGTCCCAATACTGCTCCCACTGCATAGTCACTTGCATCACACATTAGTTCAAAGGGCAAATTCCAATCTGGTGCAACAATTACTGGCGCTGAAATTAACTTCTCCTTTAAAGTGTTGAAAGACAATAAACATTCTTCAGAGAAGTTGAAAGGGACATCCTTGACTAGTAGATTGCATAATAGTTTAGTGATCTTAGAGAAGTCTTTGATGAAGCGCCGATAAAATCCAGCATGACCAAGGAAACTGCGAACACCCTTGACCGAGGTTGGTGGTGGTAACTTCTCAATAACTTGAATCTTTGCCTTGTCCACTTCAATCCCTTTAGCTGAAATTCGATGCCCCAACACGATGCCCTCTTGTACCATGAAGTGACACTTTTCCCAGTTTAATACCAAATTTGTTTCCTTACACCGCTGCAAGACCAAGTTTAAGTGCTCCAGACACTCATCAAACGAAGAACCAAAAACCAAGAAATCATCCATAAAGACCTCTATGAATTTTTCCACCATATCAGAGAAGATGGCCATCATGCAACGCTGAAATGTGGCGGGAGCATTACATAGACCAAATGGCATCCTACGATACGCAAAGGTACCATAAGGACAAGTAAACGTAGTCTTCTCTTGATCCTCGGGCGCAATCGAAATCTGATTATAACCGGAGTATCCATCGAGAAAACAATAATGGGAGTGACCTGCTAACCTTTCCAGAATGATGGATCAGATTCTCAGGGAATTGAGGCTCTGATTCGTCCATCTAGCTAGACAAACCGAATGATGGATCAGATTCTCATGGAATGGATCTAAAGTATATAAATCAATGAATTGCTGTAAAATATGGGATGAGGAAAAAGGGATATAAACGTACCTCCGTCGTGAATAAGTATATCAGCAGTCTTTGACAAATGACCAATAGAACTTTGAAATGAATCAACATGAAATCAAGAATAGCAAATATATTAGATTAAGAAACCAAAAAAAAAAAAAAAAAACGCATAAAAATAATCATTAGATGGATCGTTCTTGAATGAAAATACCTACGCTATAGAGAACTAAAAAATGAGAATGTGGATTAAAAAATGAGAAACACATCTTATAAAGAGATAAAGATGTTGACAAAAAAAAGAGGGAACTAGAAATTTTCCCTCCAAATACAAAAGCCAAAATTGAAAACAAAATCTTGTACACAATTAGGAAAAAGGAAAATTTAGTTATTCTTAGGAAAAAGGAAAATTTATCTCCCCCAAAAAAGAAACAGAAATATTAAAAGATTATAACCATTTGGAGAAAAAAACCATCATTAACTAAAATTAATATGCTGTTTCGTGCAAAAAAATGGTGAAGTTGTGCACAAAAAGTCAAAAACATGTATTTTAAATAATTAAATATTATAAATAATTTTGTTACATAAAAAGCCAAAAAATTTAACATATTAATATCTCACGGACTGTTTGTAAGACTTACCATAAATATATTTGATATTTGAATGTTAATAAAAAATTGAGAATAATTATCATATTCCTTTTGTAAGACTTTACCATTTGTAAGACTTTACCATAAATGATAAGGTGATAAGATTGAAACTGAATTAGCTAGGTATTCACTATATAAATAATTATCATATTCCTTTAAAATATATAATTCTTAGCCATGACATAATTGTTAAATGCAACAAATCGCTTCCGCACAACAAAATGTAGTCGGAAACCTTACTTATAATAACTGTTTCAGAAATTAATTCGGAACCCATATAATCCATTTGGCATAACTAATTATTTCACTAAATATTGATCAGTTTTTATGTGTTTCATGGCAGATACATGATACCCAAAATTCAAACACAAGATCTTTATATACTCTTATATGACAATTACTTATTTCGTCTAAAAATATAAATTAAATAATATTTAATCAAATTTTGTCTTTGAAGAAACCACGTTTAATATGACATCAGCATTATGAAATCATCAAAAGTGTTTTAATCCAGAGGATGGTAAGAAAGGGCCTATGCCTTTTCTTTTGAAAAAAAAGGATACTATGTGGTGAACGAGTATATGTTCAAGCCCATCAAATTCGAATATTTGTCGTGGCTTTGATAGGCATAGCTTACCATTCCAATTTTTATTTGACAAACTAACCCTTAGTAATTTAAGGCCTATTAATTAGATCGGGTTACTCTAATTTTTCTTTTTTATTTTTTGTGACAAATGAACCTATAGTAATTTAAGGCCTATTTACTAGGCCAGGTTAATTTAAAATTGTAGATCATGCCTGCTAAAGGTACACTCAAAATGATGGTACATGAAAATTTGTCAACTCTCGGTCCATGTTTGGAGAAACTTATTGCTTTTAATTGGTCAAACTGTGCTTTTATCTCCATATTCAATGTCTAATCCGGTGAAAAGGAAATGATATGTTCAACCGATTGAGTTTTCATTTGCCTTGCTCTTCTTACATAGTTTGTGAAATAGACGTCAATTAGTGGTCACGAAATCAAGCAGCTTGGAAGAAAAGGCCATATGTAGATAATGAATAAGTATAACACTGAATTGCTTGTGAGCTGCTATGTCTGTGTCCATAAGAAATTCCGAAGCCACTTGTTATTAGTAATTTAAACCCTTATATACTTTTTTGTGAACAACACGCTCAGAGGCCCACATGGCTGTGGTAGTAGCCACTCTCTCAAACAATTCCAAAGCTTCATCAATTGTCTTTTTGGAATAAATGAATGACATTGGTCTTTAGCTGAAAGTTTGGTTGTCCAAACGGAGGATAAACGATGCTAGATTGGCTTTGAATAATTTGTGGAGTCATGAAGTCCCCAACTAGCATGTTCCCTTCATTAACCACTGCTTCTTCATTCACTTGAATAATTGGATTATTTTGTCCGTTGGCCATCTCTTGTTGTTTTATTTCTCTCGCTTCTCTTTGCTTACGGTGAAAAGTACGTTCGATTTCTGGATCAATTGGTATCAGTTCACCGTCCCTCGAAGTTCGCATAAAATGCAAGAGAAAATTAAAGTGCTAAAATAACCGTAAAATAAAAATAAAATAATAATAATAATAAATAAATAAAATAAAATAATAATAAAAGAAAAGTTCGAATTAGTGCCAAGATAAATGAAATTAAACTAAAATACAATCCTCGGCAACGGTGCCAAAAACTTGTTAGCTCAAATCCTACACCGCAAGTGCACGGGTCGCGTTCAAGTAATAAAGTGGACCTTTTGAATCCAAGTATCGTCCCACAGAGATTGTATCAGTTTAAATTTAAATTATCTACGCCTTAACCGAAACAGTAGAAATTCTTGATATTTTCGCTAACTAAATTATAATTTGATAACCTACTTATAAATATAAAGCCTAAATTAACTAAATTAAATGCGTGATTATAACTAAATGCAAGTTTTATAAAAATATGATAACGAAATGCGTACTAGGATCCCGAATCCCCTTATATCAATCCCTTTAATCCGAATTTTATAAAATTGACAACACGATTCAATTATGAAGATCAATATTCCTAATTTGTTTAACAATCTCTTTCGACTAGAGTTAAACCTATTTTTACACGTGACCCGACTATATTTCTATGACGAATACGAACATATAAAAATGCATTAAAGATTTATGAATATTTAAAGATCATGTAAAGCATAGCGGTATATTTCTATCCCCTATCGGACTTTACGACAATTAACATAATGTCTAACTTAATTTCCATCTCTCGAGGGTAAAACAAGTCACAAATCTCATACAACTATTGCGCACATAATTGTAGAGAAAATAAAATACATGCAAATCATTCAATAATTAAAAAGATGTTTTAACGTCAAATGAATAAAATTCAAGATTAATGATTCATAATATAAGGTTCATCACAAATCCTAGCTCGAAAAGATCCAGCCTAACATAACGGCAAAATTAAATAAATAAAAGTGGAACGACATCACCAATAATTGACGAAACGTGATCAACATCCAAATTCCTTTTACAAAGAAATCTGAAATTATTCCTTCAGCAGCCTTTTGTTCATCTCCAATTCTATGCGTGAATATATATATAATCTTCCAAATCAGCCGCCCACTTTTGTATTTCCATTCCAGCTGCTGACCTCTCAAGTTGTTTTGTATATGATATACACAATTCAGCACTTCAATTTCTTTAATTCCAGCCACCTTTTTGTGCATATAATATTCCAATTCCCATCTCCTTGCTATGGCTTTCTGTGGGTGTGTCAATATATAATTCAACTTTTGCAACCCACTTAATTCACTCCCAGCAGCTGGCCGAATTTTCTCCCCTTTTTCTGCCGTCTAATATCTTTTTTCAGCCCCCGCTTTTGTGCGTGTACCCCCTCTTTTTGTCTCAACAATAAAACCCTTGTTCTGTATACAAATTAGGAGCCCAAGTCCAATAAGTTTTGTGTACTCAATTCTTTCGTGTAATGCAAGTTAGTCCTTCTCTTCATTTTCTCCTCAATTTTGACCCTTCATCTTTTATTCCGCGAGATTTTGTCCACAAACTCAATGCAATAGCCAACTGATTATTTTCTTTTCCAATTGCTTCAAAATGGGTCCATAACTAAAAACAAAAGAAAATTAACACAAATTAGGTAAAAATTAATAATTTGACGACATAAAAACCTAGTTATGTAGTCTGAATAAGTGCATAAAATGCACTTATCAGTACATGTAGCAAGGTTCTTATCGATTGAACTTTGCTATTTCTACACTGATTTTTGACACGTTGTTTGACACTTATAATGTTGTCAAGTGTTAATTGGTTGGGAAAACTGAATGAAATTTAAACTTTCCAATAGGGTAATGTCACGTGGTAAAGTGTAAACTAAAGTATACATGTAGCAAGATTTATACTGATTGAACTTTGCTATTTGTACACTGATTTTTGACACGTTGTTTGACATTTGCATTGTAGTAAGGTATCAATTGGATTGGAAAACTGTTTGAAATTTATACTGTCCAAAAGGGTAATGTCACGTGTCAAAGTGTAAACTAAAGTGTGTACACCATATGGTACATGTAGCAAGATTCTTACCGATTGAACTTTGCTATTTGTCCACTAATTTTTGACATGTTGTTTGACACTTGCATTCTTATTAAGTATTAATTAGATGGGAAAACTGTTTGAAATTTAAACTGACCAACATGCTAATGTCACGTAGTAAAGCGTAAACTAAAGTGTACATGTAGCAAGGTTCATACCGATTGAATTTTGCTATTTGTACACTGATTTTTGACACGTAGTTTGACACTTGCAGTGTTATCATGTCCCAATTGGATGGGAAGACTGTTTGAAATTTAAGCTGGAGAACAGGGTAATGTCGGGTGGCAAAATGTAAACTAAAGTGTACACCATAGCGTACATGTAGCAAGGTTCTTACCGATTGAACTTTACTATTTATACACTGATTTTTGACACTTTGTTTGACACTTGCAATGTTGTCAAGTGTCAATTAGATGGGAAAACTGATTGAAATTTAAACTGCCCAACAGGGTAATGTCATGTCGTAAAGTGTAAACTAAAATATACATGTAGCGAGGTTCATATCGATTGAACTTTACGATTTGTACAGTGATTTTTGACCCGTCGTTTGACACTTGCATTGTTGTCAGGTGTCAATTGGATGGGAAAACTACTTGAAATTTATACTGTCCAAAAGGGTAATGTCATGTGTCAAAGTGTAAACTAAAGTGTGTACACCATATGGTACATGAGGCAAGGTTCTTACCAATTGAACTTTGGTTTTTTAAAACTAATTTTTGACACATTGTTTGACACTTGCATTGTTGCCAAGTGTCAATCAGATGGGAAAACTATTTGAAATTTAAGCTTCCCAACAGTGTATTGTCACGTGGTAAAGTGTAAACTAAAGTGTACATGTAGCATGGTTCATACCGATTGAACTTTGCTATTTGTACACTGATTTTTGACATGTTGTTTGACACTTGCATCATTGTCAAGTGTCAATTGGATAGGAAAACTGTGTGAAATTTATACTGTCCAACATGGTAATGTCACGTGGCAAAGTATTAATTAAAGTGTGTACACCGTAGTGTACATGTAGATAGGTTCTTATCGATTAAACTTTTCTATTTGAACACTGGTTTTTGACACATAGTTTGACAATTGCAGTGTTGTCAAGTGTCAATTCGAAGGGAAAACTGATTGAAATTTAAACTATCCAACAGGGTAATGTCATGTGGTAAAGTGTAAACTAAAATGTACACCATAGTGTACATGTAGCAAGGTTCTTACCGAGTGAACTTTGTTATTTGTACACTAATTTTTGACACGTTGTTTGACACTTTCATTGTTGTCAAGAGTCAATTTGATGGAAAAACTGCTTGAAATTTAAACTGTCCAACAGGGTAATGTCACGTGGCAAAGTGTAAACTAAAATGTACACTATAGTGTACATGTAACAAGGTCCTTACCGATTGAACTTTGTTATTTGTATACGGATTTTTGACACGTTTTGCACTTGCATTGTTGTCAAGTGTCAATTGGATGGGAAAATTGTTTGAAATTTAAACTGTCCAACAGGGTAATGTCACGAGGCAAAGTTTAAACTAAAGTGTACACCATTGTGTACTTGTAGCAAGGTTCTTACCGATTGAAATTTGCTATTTGTACACTGATTTTTGACACGTAGTTTCACACTTTCATTTTTATCATGTGTCAATTGGATGGAAAATTTGTTTGAAATTTAAATTATTCGACAGGGTAATGTCATGTGGTAAATTGTAAATTAAAGTGTACACTATAGCGTATATGTAGTAAGGTTCTTACCGATTGAACTTTCCTATTTGTACACTGATTTTTGACACGTTGTTAGACACTTGCGTTGTTGTCATGTGTCAATTGGATGGAAAAACTGTTTAAAATTTAAACTGCCCAATAGGGTAATGTCACGTGGTAAAATGTAAACTAAAGTGTGTACACCATAATGTACATGGAGCAAGGTTCTTACCGATTGAACTTTGTTATTTGTACACAGATTTTTGACACGTAGTTTGATACTTGCAGTGTTGTCAAGTATAAATTGGATGGGAAAATTGTTTTTAATTTAAGCTGTCCAAAAGGGTACTGTCATGTGGCAAAGTGTAAATTAAAAAGTACACCATTATGTACATGTAGCGAGCTCCTTACCAATTGAACTTTACGATTTGTACACTGATTTTTGACGTATTGTTTGACACTTGTATTGCTATCAAGTGTCAACTAGGTGGGAAAACTATTAGAAATTTAAACTGTCTAACAGGGTATTGTCACGTGGTAAAGTTTAAAGAAAAGTGTACATGTAGCAAGGTTCATACCGATTGAACTTTGCTATTTGTACACTGATTTTTGACATGTTGTTTGACACTTGCATCGTTGTCAAGTGTCAATTGGATGGGAAAACTGTATGAAATTTATACTGTCCAACAAGGCAATGTCACGTGGCAAAGTGTAAACTAAAGTATATACACCATAGTGTACATGTAGCAAGGTTCTTACCGATTGAACTTTACTATTTGTACACTGGTTTTTGACATGTAGTTTGACACTTGCAGTGTTGTCAAGTGTCAATTGGAAGGGAAAATTGATTGAAATTTAAACTGCCCAACAAGGTAATGTCACGTGGTTAAGTATAAACTAAAGTATACATGTAGCAAGGTTCACACCGATTGAACTTTGCTATTTGTATACTGAATTTTGATACATTTTTTGACACTTGCATTGTAGTCAGGTCTCAATTAGATGGGAAAACTGTATGAAATTTCTACTGTCTAAAAGGGTAATGTCACGTGGCAAAGTGTAAGCTAAAGTGTGTACACCATAGTGTACATGTAGCAAGGTCCTTGCCGATTGAACTTTGCTATATATACACTGATATTTGACACGTTATTTGACACTTACATTATTGACGAGTGTCAATTGGATGGAAAAAATATTTGAAATTTAAACTCTCCAACAGGATAATGACCCGTGGCAAAGTGTAAACTAAAGTGTACACTATAGTGTACACTTTGCTACTTGTACACTAATTTTTAACACGTAGTTTGACATTTGTAGTGTTGTCAATTGTTAATTGGATGGGAAAACTGTTTGAAATTTAAGTTTTCCAACAGGTTACTGTCACGTGGCAAAGTGTAAACTAAAGTGTGTACACCATAGTATACATGTAGTGAGATTCTTACCGATTGAACTTTGCTATTTGTATACTAATTTTTGACACGTTATTTGTCACATGCATTGCTATCAAGTGTCAATTAGATGGGAAAACTATTTGAAATTTAAATTGCCCAACAGGGTAATGTCACGTGGTAAAGTGTAAACTAAAGTGTACACCATAGTGTACATGTAGCGAGGTTCTTACCAATTGAACTTTGCTATTTGTATACTAATTTTTGACACGTTATTTGACACATGCATTGCTATCAAGTGTCAATTAGATGGGAAAACTATTTGAAATTTAAATTGCCCAACAGGGTAATGTCACGTGGTAAAGTGTAAACTAAAGTGTACACCATAGTGTACATGTAGCGAGGTTCTTACCAATTGAACTTTGCTATTTGTATACTAATTTTTGACACGTTATTTGACACATACATTGCTATCAAGTGTCAATTAGATGGGAAAACTGTTTGAAATTTAAATTGCCCAACAGGGTAATGTCACGTGGTAAAGTGTAAACTAAAGTGTACACCATAGTGTACATGTAGCAATGTTCTTACTGATTGAACTTTGCTACTTGTACACTAATTTTTAACACGTTGTTTAACACTTGCATTGTTTTAAGAGTCAAATTGATGGGAAAACTGTTTGAAATTTAATATGTCCAACAGGGTAATTTCACGTGGCAAAGTGTAAACTAAAGTGTACACCATAGTTTACATGTAGCAAGGTCCTTACCGATTGAACTTCGATATTTGTACATGGATTTTTGACACAATGTTTGGCAATTGCATTGTTGTCAAGTGTCAATCAGATGGGAAATATGTTTGAAATTTAAACTGTCCAACAGGGTAATGTCACGAGGTGAAGTTTAGACTAAAGTGTACACCATTGTGTACATGTAGCAAGGTTCTTATCGATTGAACTTTGCTATTTGTACACTAATTTTTGACATGTTGTTTGGCACATTCATTATTGTTAAGTGTCAATTGGATGGGAAATTTGTTTGAAATTTAAACTGTTCAACAGAGTAATGTCATGTGGTAAGGTGTAAACTAAAGTGTACACCATTGCGTACATGTAGCAAGGTTCTTATCAGTTGAACTTTGCTATTTGTACACTGATTGTTGACACGTTGTTAGACACTTGCGTTGTTGTCAAGTGTCAATTGGATGGGAAAACTATTTGAAATTTAAACTGCCCAACAGGGTAATGTCACGTGGCAAAGTATAAACTGAAGTGTAAACCTTAGTGTAGTTTTAGCAAGGTTCTTACCGATTGAACTTTGCTATTTGTGCATTGATTTTTGACACGTTTAACACTAGCATCGTTGTCAATTGTCAATTGGATGAGAAAACTATTTGAATTTTAAACTGTCCAATAGGGTAGTGTCACGTGGCAAAGTGTAAACTAAAGTGTACACCATAGTGTTCATGTAGCAAGGTCCTTACTGATTGAACTTTGCTATTTGTAAATAGATTTTTGACATGTTGTTTGATAGTTGCATTGTTGTCAAGTGTCAATTGGATGGGAAAACTGTTTGAAATTTAAACTGTCTAGTTGGGCAATGTCACGTGGCAAAGTTTAAACCAAAGTGTACACCATTGTGTACATATTGCAAGGTTCTTACTGATTAGACTTTGCTATTTGTACACTGATTTTTGACACGTTGTTTGACACTTGCATTGTTTTCAAGTGTTAATTGGATGGGAAAACTGTTTGAAATTTAAACTGTCCAATAGGGTAATATCACATGGTAAAGTGTGATGTAAAGTGTACATCTAGCAAGGTTCATATCGATTGAACTTTGTTATTTGTACACTAATTTTTAACACATTGGTTGACACTTGCATTGTTGTCAAGTGTCAATTAGATGGGAAAACTGTTTGAAATTTATGCTGTCCAACAGGGTAATGTCATGTGGCAAAGTGTAAACTAAAGTGTGTACACCACAGTGTAAATGTAGCATGGTTCTTACCGATTGAACTTAACTATTTGAACACTGATTTTTGACACACTGTTTGACACTTGTATTGTTGTCAAGTATTAATTGGATAAGAAAACTATTTGCAATTGATATTGTCCACTAGGGTAATGTCAAGTGGCAAAGTGTAAACTAAAGTGTACTGTTAAGAACCTGAGATTGCTGTTGGTCTGATGTTGCTGGAAATGACCTAGAATGTCTCCTACGTGATGGTTCCCCGTCTGAGACACGAGATTGAGGAGAGATCAGTGAGTGAATTGAGAAGGAAGAAGTATTACTATAAGAATGTATATGAATCTGTAGATATGATTATAGAAGATAAGGATAATGAACTAAATTCTGTATATTGAACTGAATGGAAATAACAAATTCCAAGGCTATTAGAGAGGCCCGGTCTCTCCCCCCCCCAACTGAATTCCCAGTGGTTTCCTGCCACAAACTTGCCAACCACCTTCTATTTATTGGAATTCCTACTACAAGTTATTACCCCTTTTACCCCTGGCTAATAAACTAAATGTCCTAGCTGCCTTCTATATTGGATGTACCCTTCTTTTTCCCTTTTCTCACATAGGTAAATCAGATTGGAGGCCTATCATGTACACCATAGTGTACATGTAGCATGGTCCTTACCAATTGAACTTTGCTATTTGTACACTGATTTTTGACTCTTTGTTTGACACTTGCATTGTTGTCAAGTGTTAATTAGATGGGAAAATTATTTGAAATTTAAACTGTCCGACAGGGTAATGCCATGTGGCAAAGTGTACACCATTGTGTACATGTAGCAAGGCTCTTACCAATTAAACATTGCTATTTGTATACATGTTATTTGACACTTGCATTGTTGTCATGTGTCAGTTGGATGGGAAATTATTTGAAATTTAAACTGTCCAACCGGGTAATATCATGTGGTCAAGTGTGAACTAAAGTGTACCTGTAGTGAGGTTCATACCGATCGAACTTTGCAATTTGTACACTGATTTTTGAAACGCTGGTTGATACTTGCATTGTTGTCAAGTGTCAATTGGATGGAAAAACTGTTTGAAATTTATACTGCCCAACAGGGTAATGACACGTGGCAAAGAGTAAACTAAAGGGTGTACACCATAATGTAAATGTAGCAAGGTTCTTGCCGATTGAACTTAGCTACTTGTACACTGATTTTTGACACATTGTTTGACACTTGCGTTGTTGTCAAGTGACAATTGGATTAGAAAACCATTTGAAATTTATACTATCCAACAAGGTAATGTCACATTGCAAAGTGTAAACTAAAGTGTGCACACCATCGTGTACATGTAGCAAGCTTCTTACCGATTGAACTTTGCTATTTGTACACTTATTTTTAACATGTTGTTTGACAATTGCATTGTTGTCAAGAGTCAATTGGAAGGGAAAATTGTTTGAAATTAAATTGGCCAACAGGGCTATGTCACGTGGCAAAGTGTAAACAAATGTATACACCATAGTATACATGTAGCAAGGTCCTTATCGAAACTGATTTTTGACACGTTGTTTGACACTTGCATTATTGTCAAGTGTCAATTGGATAAGAAAACTGTTTGAAAGTTAAACTATCCAACAGGGTAATATCACGTGGCAAAGTGTAAACGAAAGTGTACACCATAGTGTACAGGTAGGAAGGTTCTTATCGATTGAACTTTGCTATTTGTACACTAATTTTTTACTCGTTATTTGACATTTGCAATGTTTTCAACTGTCAATTAAATGGGAAAACTGTTTAAAATTTAAACTATCCAGCCGGGTAATGACACGTGGCAATGTGTAATCTAAAGTGTACACCATAGTGTACGTGTAGCAAGGTTCATACCGACTGAACTTTACTATTTGTACACTGATTTTTGACACTTGCATTGTTTTCAGGTGTCAACTAGATGAGAAAACTATTTGAAATTTTTACTGTCCAACAGGGTAATGTCACGTGGCAAAGTGTAAACTAAAGTGTACACCATAGTGTACATGTAGCATGGTCCTTACCGATTGAACTTTGCTATTTGTACACTGATTTTCGACTCTTTGTTTGACACTTGTATTGTTTCTCAAGTGTCAATTGGATGGAAAAATTGCTTGAAATTTAAACTGTCCGGCAGAGTAATGCTACGTGACAAAGTGTAAACTAAAGTGTACACCATAGTGTATATGTAGCAAGGTTCTTACCGATTGAACATTGCTATTTGTATACACGTTGTTTGACACGTGCAGTGTTGTCACGTGTCAGTTGGATGGAAAACTGTTTGAAATTTAAACTGTCCAACCGGGTAATGTCACGTGGTAAAATGTGAACTAAAGTGTACCTTTTAGCGAGGTTCATACCGATTAAACTTTGCTATTGGTGCACTGATTTTTGACACGTTGGTTGATACTTGCATTGTTTTCAAGTGTCAATTGGATGGAAAAACTATTTTAAATTTATACTATCCAACATGGTAATTACATGTGGCAAAGAGTAAACTAAAGTTTGTACACCACAATGTAAATGTAGCAAGGTTCTTACTGATTGAACATAACTAATTTGTACACTGATTTTTGACACATTGTTTGACACTTGCATTATTTTCAAGTATCAATTGGATAAGAAAACCTTTTGAAATTTATACTGTCCAGCAGGGTAATGTCACATGGCAAAGTGTAAACTAAATTGTGCACACCATCGTGTACATGTAGCAAGGTTCTTACCGATTAAACTTTACTATTTGTACACTAATTTTTGACACGTTGTTTGACAATTGCATTGTTGTCAAGTGTCAATTGGATGGAAAAACTGTTAGAAATTAAACTGTCCAACAGGGTTATGTCACGTGGCAAAGTGTAAACAAACGCGTACACCATAGTATACTTGTAGCAAGGTCCTTACCGACTAAACTTTGCTATTTGTAAACTGATTTTTTACTCGTTGTTTGACACTTGCATTATTGTCAAGTGTCAATTGGATAAGCAAATTGTTTGAAAGTTTAACTGTCCAACAAGGTAATGTCACGTGGCAAAGTGTAAACTAAAGTGTACACCATAGTGTACATGATGCGAACCCCGTAGCAATGGAAACCACGAAACCCACAACTAGATTGATGCGGAACCCAAGAACGCCAATACTAATCCGGTTTTGGATCTTGAACCCCAATAATTGAACCACAAAACCTTAGA
Source organism: Olea europaea var. sylvestris (assembly GCF_002742605.1). Lineage (NCBI taxonomy): Eukaryota > Viridiplantae > Streptophyta > Magnoliopsida > Lamiales > Oleaceae > Olea > Olea europaea. The sequence continues at coordinate 286,228 of NW_019264660.1, forward strand.
TTAGCGAAGAATCTGAAACCCCTTGATTACAATCAATGAAACCCACAATCCGACGTCAAGAACGCCACAAGAAATCGATTCTTGATAAGTTCTAAGTTTGTCCAATGAAGAACAATTGATTGAAAGAAAATTTCTCTCTGTATTAATTTCAGCAAAAGTTTTTTTTTACATAATGAAAAGAGTTTCCTATTTATACTATGGCATAAAAAAACGTCCAAATTAATCAAAATATGGTAATATTTTGATTTCACAAGAGTTCTACCAACATTAGAAGATTTAGCAAAAATAAAAAAAAAACGAATTTTTCCCACTTTTTCACATAGATCACTCCAGCCAGTCACATGTAGTTTCGGTGGCCTTCTATGCGGCCGCATAGGCCGTTGAGCCTGCAGTCGCATAGACCAACTCCGTGCCACCTTCGTTCGCTTTTATCTCGTTGATCCAAGTTCCTTCGACCTTCGACCCCAACATGAAACTTGTTTCATTTGACCTCCCGAACATTGTTTCATCGATCGTTTGCTTGACAAGCAATTCCATTGCTTCTTTCACTCACTTCGTCCTCAATCGCGTCATCGGTCCGCCTTCGACTATCAATGGATCCTTTCCGTAACTGGTCGCTTGACTCGCTTCGGTTGTGGACGTGCTTTGATTCATATCATCCCCTCCCTCTTGGAAAGGATTCGTCCTCGAATCTGAACCTGCATCGAAAAGAGATAGATCAGCAACATTAAAAGTAGCTGAAACATTATACTCACCTGGTAAGTCCACTTTGTAGGCATTATCGTTGATCCGCTCGATGACTTGAAACGATCCATCGCCTCTTGGTTGCAACTTCGACTTCCTCTGTTCTGGAAAACTCTCCTTTCTGAAATGCACCCAGACCCAATCTCCAGGTTCAAATGTAATGCGTCTCCTTCCTTTATTTGCTTTTGATGCAACCAGCTTTCCTTTTCTCTTCGATCTGCGTCCTGACCCTTTCATGGAGTGCTTTCACCATCTCTGCCTTGCGTTTCCCATCCAAGCTACCTCGTTCATGCACAGGTAAAGTTATTAAATCCATAGGTGTTAGTGGATTAAAACCATAAACAATCTTAAAAGGAGAAAATGAAGTAGTAGAATGTATGGCTCGATTATATGCAAACTCTATGAATGGTAAACACTCTTCCCATGATTTCAAATTTTTATTGATCACTGTCCTAAGCAATTGTGTCATAGTTCGATTTACCACCTCAGTTTGACCATCTGTTTGTGGGTGACAAGTTGTAGAAAACAATAACTTAGTTCCTAACTTACTCCACAAAACACGCCAAAATGACTTAAAAATTTCACATCTCTATCTGACACTATATTCTTAGGTACTCCATGTAAACGTACTATTTCCTTAAAGAACAAGTCCGCAATATTAGTAGCATCGTCAGTTTTATGACATGGTATAAAGTGCGCCATCTTACTAAACCTATCGACCACTACAAATATTGAATCCCTACCCCTCTTTGTCCTAGGCAAACCTAACACAAAATCCATAGATATGTCTACCCATGGTTCACTAGGCACAGGCAAAGGAGTATACAATCCATGAGGTTGAACCTTAGACTTAGCCTTTTTACAAGTTATGCAGTTTCCACATATTTGCTCTACGTCATGTCGCATTCTAGGCCAATAAAAATGTTCTCCTAACATGTCTAAAGTCTTTTGAACCCCAAAGTGTCCCATTAAACCACCCCCATGTGCTTCCCTTACCAATAATTCACGCAAAGAACAATTAGGAATGCACAACTTATTTTCCTAAAACAGATATCCTTCATGCCTATAGAATTTATCAAATGCACATTTGTCACATGAAGCATATATATCAGAAAAATCACTATCAGTTTCATACATGCTTTTAATATGCTCAAAACCAAGTAATCTAGTACTTAATGAATTTAAAAGAACGTACCTTCGAGACAATGCATCAGCAACTATGTTTTCATTACCTTGTTTGTACTTGATGACGTATGGAAAAGTCTCAATAAACTCCATCCATCTCGCATGTCTTTTGTTCAACTTACCTTGACCTCTCAAATGCTTCAAAGATTCATGATCGGTGTGTATCACGAATTCCTTTGGCCATAAGTAGTGCTGCCAAGTCTCCAAAGCTCGAACAAGTGAATACAACTCTTTGTCATATGTCAGATAGTTCAATGCTGCTCCACTCAACTTTTCACTAAAGTAAGCAATAGGCCTCCTTTCCTGCATTAATACTGCTCCTATACCTATCCCTGATGCATCACACTCAACCTCAAATGTTTTATCAAAATTAGGTAATGCTAAAATAGGTGCTTTACATAGCTTATCCTTAATCATGTTAAATGCAACTTCCTGTGATTCTCCCTAATGGAAACCTACACTTGTATGATCCTGTTCATCACCTTAATGAAAACCTACTCTCTTTTTAGCTACCTCGGTGAGTGGTGTGGTGATTGTGCTGAAATCGTTTACAAACTACCTATAAAAACTAGCCAACCCGTGAAAACTCTTTACTTCAATTATACTCTTAGGTGTAGGCCAATCTTTAATCGCTCTTCTCTTCTCCTCATCTACCTCTACGCCATTAGCACTAACCACAAAACCTAGAGAGACAACATTTTCCATGTAAAAAGTACATTTTTTGAAGTTAGCGTAAAGTGGTTCTTTCTTTAACGCCACTAGCACACTTCATAAATGCTCATTTAGGTCTTTGCCATACACTAGAATGTCATCAAAATAAACAGGGACAACAAATTTTCCTATAAAAGTACGCAAAACATGATTCATTAAACGCATAAAAGTGCTCGGTGCATTAGTGAGTCCAAATGGCATAACTAACCATTCATACAACCCATACTTAGTTTTAAATGCCGTTTTCCATTCATCACCCTCCCGCATGCGAATTTGATGATACCCACTCTTAAGATCAATTTTACTAAAAATGCAAGCCCCATGCAACTCATCAAGCATATCATCTAACATAGGTATTGGGTGATTATACTTTACCGTGATATTGTTGATAGCTCGGCAATCCACGCACATTCTCCAAGTCCCGTCCTTCTTAGGTACCAACAAAATAGGTACAGCACATGGACTCATGCTCTCCCTGACATAACCTTTGCTCATCAACTCCTCCACTTGCTTCTGAAGCTCCTTCGTCTCCTCGGGATTGCTTCGATAAGCTGGTCGATTAGGTATGACAGCTCCGGGTACAAAGTCAATCTGGTGCTCGATGCCTCTGATTGGTGGCAATCCACTTGGCATCTCCTCGGGAAACACATCGTCGAACTCCTACAATAAAGATTTAACCAAACTAGGGAGGGATGTGTTAGAATCCTCAAGATTGAGGAGGGACTCCTTGTACACTAACAATATCATTTGTCTACTTTCACTCATAGCCTTTTTCAACTCACTCTCCTTTGCATAGAAGTTGACCTTTGGCTTTTCCCTCCGCTCAGCTGACTCTTTTTCTCTCTTCTCAACTAACTCCTTTTCTTTCTCCTCATGTGGCTCCTCTCTCTTTTCTCCACTCTTAGCCACCTCACTATTTTCTCTCTTATCGATGGTTTCACTATTGCCTCTCCTTTTTCCAGACTCTCTTATTCTCTCATCTTTCTCACTTTTCAGCTTGAGTTGATCTCCATAAACTTGTGTAGGTGTTAATGGAGCAAGAGTAATAGTCTTCCCATCCTTGACAAAGCTATATCGATTCCTATACCCATCATGTGTGACCCTTCTATCATATTGCCATGGTCTTCCTAACAATATATGTCCCACATGCATAGGCACCACATCACAAACTACTTTGTCACTATAACTTCCAATCGAAAAATTGATTAAGACCCTTCGATTCACCTTAACTTCCCCACTATCATTCAACCATTGTAACTTATAAGGCCTAGAGTGTCTTAACAATGCTAGTCCTAGTTTCTCAACTATAGTTGTGCTAGCTACATTCGTGCAACTCCCGCCATCAATTATCATGCTACATACCTTATCGTTGACGTAACAATGTGTATGGAATATATTTTCTCGCTGCTGCTCCGAATCATCCACTTTGACTTGAGTGTTAAGAGCTCTCCGTGACACCAACGATTCTCCAACAGCAAACTCCAATTTTTCTTCCTTTTCAACGTCCTCCAATGCAGGCATGTCATCATACTCGCCTTCACTTTCACTCACCACTTCTCCATTATCCAACAACACCATTACCCATTTATTTGGGCATTGAGAAGCGATGTGCCCGGACCCCAAACATCTGAAACACTTGATGTCTCGATTTCTTGATGGTTGTGAATCAATTTTGGGTGCTGTTTTGCTAGCACTTTCCTCTTTTCCTTTTTGCCATTCATTCCTACCCTTAGGAAAAGCTTTATCAACCTTATTGTTGTTGTTGTTGTTGTTCCATCCCGGTTTCCAAGATGGATTTGCACTCGAAGTTCCTATCCGTTGCCTAGCTGTCCCTTTCCTCTTCAACTGTCTCTCCACCTTCATAGTCACATGCAACATGTCTTCTAACTCCACATAATGTTGCAACTCTACTACATTAGCAATTTCCCTATTCAAACCATTCAAAAATCGTGCCATGGTAGCCTCTCGATCCTCCACCACATTAGCCCTAATCATAAGTATTTCCATCTCCTTATGGTAATCTTCTACACTTTTCGACCCTTGATATAGGCCTTGCAGTTTTTGATGGATATCTCGGTAATAGTGGCTAGGAACAAACCTCTTTCTCATCAATGACTTCAATTCTTCCCAAGTGCTAATTGGTCTTTCCCCACTCCTACGTTGTGAAGTAACCACTTGGTCCCACCATGAAATGGCATAGTCACTAAACTCTAAAACCGCTAACTTCACCTTCTTCTCCTCCGAATAATTATAACATTCGAAGATCATCTCAACCTTTCTCTCCCACTCCAGATATGCTTCGGGATCACTCCTTCCTTTGAATGAAGGAATGGTCATCTTTATATTTCCTAGATTTCCATCCAACTCCTCCCCGCGATCATTCCGACCCCGTCTGTCGAACCTATTGCCTCTATTCCTCATCCTTCCCATCTCAACATCGTGAAATTCATCTTCGCCCAGTTCACTCCCATATCCATACTCTTCTCGCCTTTCCCTCCTAGGCTCCCATCTATCCGGTCCTCTGGCATTGGACACATCCACTCGATGCCCCCGACTAAGATTGGCCACCGATGTATCTAACCTATTCATCCAAGCCTCTTGCTTCTCCAACCGTTCTCTCATATCTCCAAACGCCCTTTGAAACATTTGCACCAAATCCTCCGATGCGTTGTTATTGTTGCCTTGTCGACTTGAGTTTGATTCTGCCCTTTCTGACATCCTAACACTAAAATTTTATTTAACTGCCTCACCAAAGTCACTCAGAAACACACAATGGCATTTACCCTCTATTGAGCTCACCTCTCTGCCTTTTACCACTCAGTTCTTTCAACAATTGCTTCTAAGGACAACCAACGAACTCAATCAATCAATCAATCTTGTAGAATTCTCAAACCGGATGTGATTCAAAGAATTGTAACAAAAGGACTCAAGGAAACTTCTAAAACTTTGACTTTGAATTGAAGGAATGGAATGAATCAATGTGTCCAAGCAACTGAGAAACGATATTGAATAAAAAATTGTTGGTATTTGACGGATCAATAATATGTAACAATTTTTTTTTATAACTGTACAGATAAACAGTACCGTATGGATGAACAGTAACTTTTTTTTTATGATCCAGAATTCAATAACAAAACCAACGTAGAAAACGAAAACGAATTTGGGCAAAAATTGATCCCGGGAAACAGAATATGAAGATTCTTTTTGACACTTTTTGGATCAAAGAATCAAGAAAACCTTCTGGACACAAGAACACAAGGAATTGAAAGGAATTAAAAAAAACAAAGATATAACCTGATTAAATTGGAATCAAAGCTCTGATACCAACTGATGCAAACCCCGTAGCAATGGAAACTACGAAACCCACAACTAGATTGATGCAGAACCCAAGAACGCCAATATTAATCCGGTTTTGGATCTTGAACCCCAATAATGAAACCACGAAACCTTAGATTAGCGAAGAATCTGAAACCCCTTGATTACAATCAATGAAACCCACAATCCGACGCCAAGAACACCAGAAGAAATCGATTCTTGATAAGTTCTAAGTTTGTCCAATGAAGAACAATTGATTGAAAGAAAATTTCTCTCTCTGTATTAATTTCAGCAAAAGTTTTTTTTACATAATGAAAAGAGTTTCCTATTTATACTATGGCATAAAAAAACGTCCAAATTAATCAAAATATGGTAATATTTTGATTTCACAAGAGTTCTACCAACATTAGAAGATTCGGCAAAAATAAAAAAAATGAATTCTATGCGGTCGCATAGATCACTCCAGCCAATCACATGTAGTTTCGGTGGCCTTCTATGCGGCCGCATAGGCCGTTGAGCCTGCGGTCGCATAGACCAACTCCATGCCGCCTTCGTCCGCTTTTATCTCGTTGATCCAAGTTCCTTCGGCCTTCAACCCCAACATGAAATTTGTTCCATTTGACCTCCCGAACATTATTTCATCGATCATTTGCTTGACAAGCAATCCCATCGCTTCTTTCACTCGCTTCGTCCTCGATCGCGTCATCGGTTCGCCTTCGACTATCAATGGATCCTTTCCGTAACTCGTCGCTTGACTCGCTTCGGTTGTGGACGTGCCTTGATTCATATCAGTACATGTAGCAAGGTTCTTACTGATTGAACTTTACTATTTGTACACTGATTTTTCACTCGTTATTTGACAGTTGCGATGTTGTCAATTGGATGGGAAAACTGTCTGAATTTTAAACTATCCAACAAGGTAATGTCATGTGGTAAAGTGTAAACTAAAGTGTACATGTAGCAAGGTTCATACTGATTGAACTTTTCTATTTGTACACTGACTTTAGACACGTCGTTTGACACTTGGATTGTTTTCAGGTGTCAATTGGATGGGAAAACTATTTTAAATTTATACTATCCAATCGGGTAATGTCACGTGGCATAGTGTAAACTAAAGTGTGTACACCGTAGTATACATGTAGCAAGGTTCTTACCGATTGAACCTTGCTATCTGTTCACTAATTTTTGACACATTTTTTGACGCTTGCATTGGAAAAATGTTCGATATTTAAACTGTCCAACAGTGTAATGTCATGTGGTAAAGTGTAAGCTAAAGTGTACATGTAGCAAGGTTCATATCGATTGTACTTTCCTATTTGTACACTGATTTTTGACACGTTATTTAACACTTGCGTTGTTGTCAAGTGTCCATTGGTTGGGAAAATTATGTGAAATTTATACTGTCCAATAGGGTAATGTCACGTCACAAAGTGTAAACTAAAGTGTGTACACCATAGTGTACATACAGCAAGGTTCTTACCAATTGAACATTGCTATTTGTACATTGATTTTTGACACATTGTTTGACACTTGCAGTGTTGTCAATTGTTAATTGGATGGAAAAACTGTTTGAAATTTTAAGTTGTCCAACAGGGTAATGTCACGTGGCAAAGTGTAAATTAAAGTTTACATCGTAGTGTACATGTAGCAAGGTCCTTACCAATTGTACGTTGCTATTTGTACACTGATTTTTGACACGGTGATTGACACTTGAATTGTTGTTAAGTGTCGATTGGATGGGAAAACAATTTGAAATTCATACTGTCCAATAGGGTAATGTTATGTGGCAACGTGTAAACTAAAGTGTGTACACCATAGTGTACATTTAGCAAGGTTCTTACCGATGTGACATTGTTACTTGTACACTGATTTTTGACACGTTGTTTGACACTTGCATTGTTGTGAAGTGTCAATTGGATGGGAAAACCATTTGAAAGTTGTACAGTCCAACAGGTTAATGTCACGTGGTAAAGTGTAAACCAAAGTGTGTAAACTATATGTACATGTAGTAATGTTCTTACCAATTGAATTTTACTATTTGGACATTGATTTTTGACATGTTTATTGACACTTGCATTGTTGTCTGGTGTCAATTGAATGGGAAAACTATTTGAAATTTATACTGTTCAACAAGGTAATGTGACGTGGCAAAGTGTAAACTAAAGTGTACACCATAGTCTACATGTAGCAAGGTTCTTACCAATTGAATTTTGCTATTTGTACACTGATTTTTGACACATTGTTTGACACTTGCATTGTTGTCAAGTATTAATTGGATATGAAAACTGTTTGAAAGTTAAACTGTCCCACAGGGTAATGTCACGTGGCAAAGTGTAAACTAATGTGTACGCCATCAGTACATGTAGCAAGATCCTTACCGACTGAACATTGCTATTTGTAAACTGATTCTTGACACGTTGTTCGACACTTGCATTGTTGTCAAGTGTCAATTGGTTGGAAAAATTGTTTGAAAGTTAAATTGTCCAAAAGCGTAATGTAACGTGGCAAATTATAAACTAAAGTGTACACCATAGGGTAAATTTAGCAAGGTTCTTCCCAATTAAACTTTGTTATTTGTACACTGATTTCTGACATGTTGTTTGACACATACATCGTTGTCTAGTGTCAATTGGATGGGAAAGCTGCTTGAAATTTATATAGTCTAACAGGGTAATGTCATGTGACAAAGTGTAAACTAAAGTGTGTACACCATAGTGTACATGTAGCAAGGCTCTTACCGATTGAACTTTGCTATTTGTACACCAATTTTTGATACATTGTTCGAAACTTGCATTACTGTCAAGTGTCAATTGGATGGGTAAACTGTTTGAAATTTATACAGTCCAACAGGATAATGTCACGTGGCAAAGTGTAAACTAAAGTGCGTACACCATAGTGTACATGTAGCATGGTTCTTACCAATTGAACTTTGCTATTAGTACACTGATTTTTGACACGTTGTTTGACACTTGTATTGTTGACGAGTGTCAATTAGATGGTAAAACAGTTTGAAATTTAAAATTTCCAACAGGATAATGACACGTGGCAAAGTGTAAACTAAAGTGTACACCATAGTGTATATTTAGCGAGGTTCATAGCGATTGAACTTTTCTATTTGTACACTGATTTTTGACACATCATTTGAGACTTGCATTGTTATCAGGTGTCAAATGCATGGGAAAACTATTTGAAATTTACTCTGTCCAACTGGATAATGTCACATGCAAAGCGTAAACTAAAGTGTACGCCATAGTGTACATTTAGCAAGGTTCTTACCGATTGAATTTTGTTATTTATGCACTGATTTTTGACACTTGTATTGTTGTTAAGTGTCAATTAGATGAGAAAACTTTTTGAAAGTTAAACTGTAATATTTCGAATTTTGTGCTCATTTAATTTTTAGGATAGCAATTTAACTTTTGAAAATTTATTATTGCCAAAATTATTTATGGTTGCCAAATTTTGCGTTGGTTGATTTATTAAAAAGTTTTCCAAATAATTCGTTAATTAGGGGTTTGGGACAAATGTCCATTTTACACCTAATAACCAAGGTAAACATTTTTTTCTCCTCTTGGTCGTTAGTGGGGTGGCTAAGGCAATGCATGAATTGTTTAAATTTAAGCATGAAGTGGCTAAGGCATGCATGAGGTGTTTTAACTTAAGCACGTGGTGGCCAAAGGCATGCATAGGTGTTTAATTGAAGTTAAGATTTTCTTTCATGCTGCCCCACGTGTAGAATTGGTTGAAGAATCACCTTAATTAATCATTTTTTTTCTTACCTATAAATAGTAATGTTGATGCCATTTATTTCCTTGCAAGAAAAATCAGAATATCACTTGTTTTAAAGGGCAGTTGACGTGAGAAAGAAAGGATAAAGTCTAGCATTCTCAATTCACCTTTCAACCAAGATTTCTTCAAGTTTTATTGTAAGATATTTTCGATGCTTAAGTGGTAGGATTTCATGGTAATATTTATGCTTAAGTTATGCATGAAAACCATAATATGAAAGACGTGGACAAGTCCACAAAGTTAGATATCTATTTATGCCTTAGGACAAGTTCGAAGGGCACCAGCATGCCGGAATGTGCAAGTATGTGTTTGAATGCTTTTTTTGTGTAGTATTAACATGTTAAATCCAAGCATGGTATCTTACTTAGTATTCTTTATACTCATAGTATTTCATATTAAATTTTCAGATTCATAATTGTGGAGTTGGTGGAAGTCAGTCGGCAAAATCGATGATGGATCAAGGACAAAATTATTTTACATCGAAGTTTATGTTTTGTATGTTTTGTTTGACTGCTTTCCATATGTTTTGCTTTTGTTATTATATAAAAATATGTATAAGACATGATGCAATATGGTACTGGAAGTAAATTATATAATTATATCTATCATGTTATATTAAGGGATGTTTTTTTTTTTTTTTTAACTTTTCCTTACAAGTGATAAAAAGGCAGAAACGGGACACTTTTTTGGTCAACTTCAAAACATTAATCCTGACTCCATAAAAGTCCATTTGAGACTCTAAAAGTATTTCTGTGTTCCTCATTGAGTTGTCTTAATATGAGCACTAGAATCACTCAATTTGGATATCTATATCCTGAGATATGAATTTTCAAACGTTGAAGGGTCAATCTGAAATTTCTGTGCAATACCTCACTGTTTTCAGTAAAACGCCCATATCATATGATCTTGGAAATTTTTCATATTTTAACCTAGAAAACTACTTGAAAATATCTTTCTAATGTCATAAATTTCATAAAAAACGGAGTTGGGATGAATTTTATAAAAATAGTCGAACTTGCTGCCCCAACTAACCGTGGCAGTGCCGAGTCCGTATATGTAAAGTATAATTTCATGTCGACATGCACTTCTACCGACCTTTAAATTTTATGAGAGATATTTTAACAAATTGAAAATAATTTTCTAACATGTAATACTTCTATTTAAGAGTATTTACATGTACCAAAGGCAGAAGCTATTATCTTTAGTATGTGACCCTCGAAGCTTAAGTTCGGGGCGTCACAGAGTGGTATCAGAGCAGTTATGCTTTTTTGTAGACTATATTTAAAAAAAAAAAGGGTTACTGTCCTTCATCATCGAGCAAGCTAGCAACTGACTTTCAACTGACGATCAAGGTAAAAACTTCTTTTTAAAGTTTATGAGTTTTCTTATACAATGAACTACTATATCTATGGCTGGATATAGGAATAATTTGAATCAAGTCATGGTTGAGATTATGAAGTCATAACCACTTATATCTAAATATTTATTAGAGCCTTGTAGAGTAACATAATCAATTTTTGTTCTAGTTATGGCACGAACGGTAAGAACTCCCACAAGGATAGATGCCTGTGGTTTGGCGAAGAAGCGGGACATATTATTGGCATTTTAATATAATTATTGTATGCATATGCTCCATAGCCTCGAACGGCATCTTGATCTGCTAGACTGTATTATTGAGATGCTATGGGAGATACACCAGAGATTAAGTGATAAGGTGAAGATACAGAGGTTATATGAAACTGTTCCAGAACCTTGGGCCTCAGTCATAAATGAGATCGTACTATGGTCTGACGATGACCTTTCATATGAGGACCTTACATATTTAATTTGAGAAAGTTATGAAACTAGCCGCGATTTACAGCGAAACTTTAAGAAGACTATAACCTTATCCATGAATGCTAGCTTACGAGCTACCAATTCTAGGCTAGATAAGGGACCATTGGCTAAGTGCTTTTTCGAGAGTTCTAGATGAAAGTTTTCATGTACCATTACCAGATAGTTCGAAGCAAAGCATGTTAGAGGAAGACCCAGATGAAAACCCCGGTGAGGATCCAGAAAAAATAGAAGATTAGACACCATCTTATCTAGCTATCTTTGTTTTTGGAATAGAATAGGATGTAATACGTACGTCTACTTTTGAATGTATGTACCGTACCTCAATATAGCTTTTTTAAAAGTTAGCATTACATTTTGAAATACTTCTAACTGGAGGAATATCTTTCATTCAAAGGAAATGCCTCCAAAGGGCAACCACGATAGTGCACCGAAGTCCAATATGAACATAGGCGAAGGCAATACTAATGTCAGTTCTAGTGGTGGCGAAATTAATGTAGCACGAGAACTGTTGGCCGTAATGTGGGAATTAGGACAACAACAATAGGCACCACCTTTAACTGGACAATGAACACTAGATCAACAAGTACCAATTGATCATCAAGAGCCCAACCAACCAGCTATTCAACCTCAAATACTACCTAACCCGAGGGATCGAACTGCAATGATAGCGCAGTTTCGTAAAATGAACCCTCCATCATTCGAGGGGAGTATGGATCCCTTAGCAGTTGAAGACTAGTTACGAGAACTAGAATGTATCTTTAAATTTATAAGATGTGAAGATGTTGAAAAGGTAACATTTTCAGTGTTTACGTTAAAGAAGGGGGCTAGCCATTGGTGGGACATGACTACCAGGTCATTAACACCTACTGAAGAATAGGCTATAACTTGGGAGAGGTTTAAGGAACTTGTAGAAGAAAAATTTTTCCCTGCAGCTGTAAAAGATCAAAAAGAGATGGAGTTCCTCAGACTCCAACAGAGAACCATGACCCTCGTGGAATATGAACGCAAATTTGAGGAATTATCAAGGTTTGCTCCACATCTAGTGAATACGGAGGAAAAGCAGGCTAGAAGGTTCGAGCGTGGGCTTCAAACTTATATTAGTGATATAGTGTCAGATCTCGAGCTAAACACTTATCGAGAAGTCCTGAAGCGAGCGCAGACTATTTCTTATCAAAGAACTCAAAACGTTGGAAATTCTTACCAAGTTTAAAATTTCTCAGGTAAGAGGAAGTGGAACTTGGATAGACAGAATAACGGTAAAGGAAAAGGAAATAATGCACCAAAGAAAGGAAAGAAGGAGATAGTAGGAGTTGGTGGTGATAAGCGTTGTCCTAAGTGCAATAGACCTCATAAAGGAGAATGTCTATTAGGAAAAAATGTTTGTTTCAAGTGTGGAAAATCAGGACATTTTGCTAAAAAATGCCCCCAAAATCAGACACAAAAGGCTGGAGATGATAAGAAAGGAAAAGCAAGAGTTTTCTCTTTATCCAGGCAAGAAGCAGAGCGAGACCCTAATGTCCTCACAGGTATCGTCTCTATTTCCAATATGCCTGCATTTGTACTTATAGATTCTCGAGCTACACATTCGTTCATTTCTTCTTCGTTTATTGCAAAGTCTAAAGTAAAATGTGAATTCCTTCCGTATGCCTTAGAAATCTCCCTTCCATTTGGAAAGATACTTGTGGCTGACCAAATAGCTAGAAATCTTAAGATGAGAATTGATGGTAGAGGTATAGCGGTAGATCTAATTCTGTTAACGATGAAAGACTTTGATGTTATCCTTGATATGGATTGGTTATCTAAAAACTATGCAACTATTCATTGTATTGAGAGAATGGTGATTTTTCGAAGATCGGGCGAGAAAGAGTTTCGCTTTGTGGGAACTAAGGCAAATACCTTATCTCCTGTAGTGTCAACAACTCAGGTTGAAAGGACGCCAAAAAAGGAATTAGGTCAAAGATTTCTAGTATCGATGACCAATATTAAACAAGATAAGTTGTCAGCTGAGGATGTTCGAATAGTTCAACAATATAAAGATGTTTTTCCAGAAGATCTTCTAGGTGTACCACCAGACAGGCAAGTAGAGTTTACCATCGACTTAGTACCAGGAGTAGCACCTATTTCAAAGGCTCCAAATCATATGGCATAGTTGAAACTGCAAGAGTTGAAGGTACAGTTGAAGGAGCTTCTTGATAAGGGTTTCATTAGACCAAGTATATCACCTTGGGGTGCACCTGTTTTATTTGTGAAAAAGAAAGATGGAACAATGAGGTTGTGCATTGACTATCAAGAATTGAATCGCCTCACTATCAAAAACAAATATCCACTTCCAAGAATAGAAGATTTGTTTGACCAGCTTAAGGGGGCTACAGTATTTTCAAAGATCAATTTAAGATCAGGATATCATCAATTGAAAATTAAGTCAGATGATATCCCTAAGACGGCTTTTAGGACGAGTTATGGTCATTATGAATTTTTGATGATGCCTTTTGGATTAACTAATGCCCTGGCAGTATTTATGGATCTAATGAACAGAGTATTCCATGAATACTTAGATCAATTTGTTATAGTTTTCATTGATGACATCTTAATCTATTCGAAGATTAATAAGGAACACGAGAAACATCTCCCGATTGTCTTGGAAACTCTAAGAAAAGAGAAGCTTTATGCCAAATTCAAAAAATGTGAATTTTGGTTGGATAAAATAAGTTTTCTGGGGCACGTAATCACAGCACAAGGAATTGAAGTAGACCTAACCAAAGTGAAAGCAGTAAATAATTGGGTAAGACCAACCAATGCTAAAGAGATATGTAGCTTCTTGGGATTGGCTAGTTACTACAGAAGATTTATCGAGGGATTTTCTAAAATAGCAGGACCATTGACCCAGTTGACTCGAAAAGGGATAAAGTTTCAATGGACAGAGAAATGTGAGCAGAGCTTCCAAGAGCTGAAACGAAGATTAGTCACAGCTCCAGTGTTAACAATACCTGACGAACCAGAAGGATTCATTATATACAGTCATGCTTCAAAACAGGGCATATGATGTGTTTTGATGTAGAAAGAAAAGGTGATAGCCTACGCTTCCAGACAATTGAAACAATATGAACAAAACTACCCAACCCATGATCTAGAATTGGCTGCGGTGGTTCATGCCCTCAAGATATGGTGTCATTACTTATATGGAAATATAAGTGTGACATTTATACTGATCATAAGAGTTTGAAGTACTTTTTCACCCAAAAGGAATTAAATATGAGGCAGAGGAGATGGCTAGAGCTAGTAAAGGATTATGATTGCACTATCCTTTACCATCTTGGTAAAGCTAATGTAGTAGCCGATGCTCTTAGCAGAAAGGTGGTTGGACAATTAGCAGTACTAATCACTATGCAGGACCAGTTGTTAAAGGATTTTGAAAACTTACATCTAGAAGTAATTATTCCACCAACCCAAACTATCACCAGGATAGCGGCTCTAACGATTCGACCAACGCTTAGAGATCGAATAAGAGTAGCACAGGATGGTGACTCTTTCCTGTAAAAGATCAAATCCGAAGTTGGTACTAGCAAGCAAAAGGATTTTGAATTAGACAGTGATAAAGCCTTACTCTTTAAGAGAAGGTTGTGTGTGCCGAAAGATGAGGGATTGAGGAAAGAAATTCTTGAAGAAGCACACTTAACTCCATATACTGCCCATCCAGGAGGTACAAAAATGTATCGTGATCTAAGGAGTATGTTTTGGTGGAGAAATATGAAACGGTGCATAGGTCTTTTTGTCAGGAGGTGCATGATTTGTCAACAAGTGAAAGCTGAACATCAAAGGCCATCTGGATTGTTGGAACCATTAACAATTCCACAATGGAAATGGGAGCATATAACTATGGATTTTGTTATGGGTTTTCCAAAATCAGCTAAGGGAAATGATGCTATATGGGTTATAGTGGATCAGTTAACAAAGTCAGCTCATTTCCTACCAGTAATAATGAATTTTAGTATGGATCAATATACATGATTATACATCAAAAAGGTCATCCGTTTGCATGGAATCCCATCCTCAATTGTATCGGATAGAGATCCAAGATTTACCTCAAAATTTTGGAAAAGTTTGCAAGGAGCCATGGGAACCAAGTTAAACTTCAGCACAGCTTTTCATCCTCAAAGCGCTGGACAATTGGAGAGGACTATACAGACTCTGGAGGATATGCTGCGTGCCTATGTCCTTGATTTAGGAGGCAGTTGGGAAAGTTATGTACCATTGGTAGAGTTTTCCTACAATAATAGTTATCAAGCTACAATAAGATGGCACCTTACGAAGCTCTCTATGGAAGGAGATGTAGAGCTCCTCTTTATTGGGATGAAGTAGGTGAACGAAGAGTTTTAGGACTCGAAATAATTGAGGAAACTAGTCGAGCAGTTGATAAAATAAGAGCTAGAATCAAGGTAGCCCAGGACCGATAAAAAAGTTATGCTGATAAAAGGAGAAAAGATTTGTCATTTAATGTGGGTGATAGGGTTTTCTTAAAAGTGGCACCGATGAAGGGAGTTCTTCGCTTTGGAAAGAAGGGAAAACTTCGAGCAAGGTTTGTAGGTCCTTTTGAAATTTTGCAAAAAGTTGGAAATGTAGCCTATAAAATTGCTCTACCACTAGATTTGTTAGCAATTCATGATGTGTTCCACGTGTCAATGCTTCGACAATATGTGCCAGATCAAAGTCATATAGTTAATTATCAACCATTGGATATCAAACAAAACATGACTTATGAGGAAAAACCAGTAGCAATATTGGATCGCAGAATCCAACAACTGAGGACAAAGGAAATTCCGTTAGTGAGAGTTCAATGGAGAAACCATAATGTCGAAAAGTCAACTTGGGAAAGAGAAGAGGAAATCAAGATCAAGTATCCAGAACTTTTCAACTAAGTTCAAGGTAATTTCGAGGACGAAATTTTTTAAGGGAGGAAGGATGTAATACTCCAAATTTTGTGCTCATTTAATTTTTAAGATAGCAATTTAACTTTTGAAAATTTATTATGGCCAAAATTATTTATGGTTGCCAAATTTTGCATTGGTTGATTTATTAAAAAATTTTCCAAATAATTTGTTAATTAGGGGTTTGGGATAAATGTCCATTTTACACCTAATTACCAAGGTAAACATTTTTTTTCTTCTCTTGGCCATGAGTGGGGTGGCTAAGGCAATGCATGAATTGTTTAAATTTAAGCATGAAGTGGCTAAGGCATGCATGAGGTGTTTTAACTTAAGCATGTGGTGGCTAAAGGCATGAATAGGTATTTAATTGAAGTTAAGATTTTCTTTCATGCTGCCCACGTGTAGAATTGGTTGAAGAATCACCTTAATTAATCATTTTTTTTCTTACCTATAAATAGTAATGTTGCTGCCATTTATTTCCTTGCAAGAAAAATCAGAATATCACTTGTTTTAAAGGGCAGTTGACGTGAGAAAGAAAGGATAAAGTCTAGCATTCTCAATTCATCCTTCAACCAAGATTTCTTCAAGTTTTATTGTAAGATATATTCTATGCTTAAGTGGTAGGATTTCATGGTAATATTTATGCTTAAGTTATGCATGAAAACCAAAATATGAAAGACGTGGACAAGTCCACAAAGTTAGATATCTATTTATGCCTTAGGACAAGTTCGAAGGGCACCGGCATGCCGGAATGTGCAAGTATGTGTTTGAATGCTTTCTTTTGTGTAGTATTAACATGTTAAATCCAAGCATGGTATCTTACTGAGTATTCTTTATACTCATAGTATTTCATATTAAATTTTCAAATTCATAATTGTGGAGTTGGTGAAAGTCAGTCGGTAAAATCGATGATGGATCAAGGATAAAATTATTTTACATCGAAGTTTTTGTTTTGTATGTTTTGTTTGACTGCTTTCCATATGTTTTGCTTTTGTTATTATATAAAAACATGTATAAGATATGATGTAATATGGTACTGGAAGTAAATTATGTAATTATATGTATCATGTTATATTAAGAGACATTTTTTTTATTTATTTTTTTTACTTTTCCTTGCAAGTGATAAAAGGGCAGAAATGGGACACTTTTTGGGTCAACTTCAAAATATTATTTCTGACTCCATAAACGTCCATTTGAGACTCTAAAAATATTTCTGTGTTCCTATTGAGTTGTCTTAATATGGGCACTAGAATCACTTAATTTGGATATCTATAGCCTGAGATATGAGTTTTCAAACATTGAAGAGTCAATCTGAAATTTCTATGCAATACCTCACTGTTTTCAGTAAAACGCTGATATCATATGATCTTGGAAATTTTTCATATTTTAATGTCAACATGCACTTCTACCGACCTTTAAATTTTATGAGAGATATTTTACCAAATTGAAAATAAGTTTCTAACATGTAACACTTCTATTTAAGAGTATTTACATGTACCAAAGGCAGAAGCTATTATGTTTAGTATGTGACCCTCAAAGCTTAAGTTCGGGGCGTCACATAAACTGCCTAGCAGGGTAATGTCACGTGATAAAGTGTAAACTAAAGTGTACATATAGCAAGGTTCATATCGATTGAATTTTACTATTTGTACAGTGATTTTTGATACGTTGTTTCACGATTGCATTGTTGTCAAGTGTCAATTGGATGGGTAAACTGTTTGAAATTTCTACTGTTCAACAGGGAAATATCACGTGGCAAAGTGTAAACTAAAGTGTACATCATAGTGTACATGTAGCAAGGTTCTTACTGATTGAATTTTGCAATTTGTGCACTGATTTTTGATACGTTGTTTGACACTTGCATTGTTGTCAGGTTTTAATATGATATGAGAACTGTTTGAAAGTTAAACTATCCAATAGGGTAATGTCACGTGGCAAAGCGTAAACTAAAGTGTACACCATAAGTACATGTACCAAGATCCTTACCGACTGAACTTTGCTATTTGTAAACTAATTTTTGACACGTTGTTTGACACTTGCAATGCTATCAAGCATCAATTGGACGTGAAAACTATTGGAAAGTTAAACTGTCCAAAAGGGTAATGTCAGATGGCAAAGTATAAACTAAAGTGTACACTACAGTGTACATGTAGCAAGATTTTTACCGATTGAACTTTCCTATTTGTACACTAATTTTTGACACGGTGTTTGACACTTGCAATGTTGTCAACTGTCAATTGGATGGAAGACAGTTTGAAATTTGAAGTGTCCAACAGGGTATAGTCAAGTGGCAAAGTTTGAACTAAAATATATATGTGGCAAAGTTCATACCGATTGTAGTTTACTATTTGAACACTGATTTTTGATACGTTGTTTGACACTAGAATTGTTGTCATGTGTCAATTGGATTGGAAAATAGTTTGAAATTTATACTGTCCAACAAGGTAATGTCACGTGGCAAAATGTAAACTAAAGTGTAAACCATAGTGTACATGTAGCAAGGTTCTCACCGATTGAACTTTCCTATTTGTACACTAATTTTTGACACGATGTTTGACACTTCCAATGTTGTCAACTGTTAATTGGACGGGAAGACAGTTTGAAATTTGAACCGTCCAACAGGGTATAGTCACGTGGCAAAGTTTGAACGAAAGTATACATGTAGCAAGGTTCATACCAATTGTAGTTTGCTATTTGAACACTGATTTTTGATACGTTGTTTGACACTAGAATTGTTGTCAGGTTTCAATTGGATTGGAAAATAGTTTGAAATTTATATTGTCCAACAGGGTAATGTCACGTGGCAAAGTGTAAACTAAAGTGTACACCATAGTGTACATGTAGCAAGGTTCTTATCGATTGAACTTAGCTATTTGTACACTGATTTTTGACACATTGTTTGAAACTTGCATTGTTGTCAAGTGTCAATTGGATAAGAAAATTATTCAAAATTTACTGTCCAACAGGGTAATGTCACGTGGCAAAGTGTAAACTAAAGTGTACACCATAGTGTACATGTAGCAAGGTTCTTATCGATTGAACTTAGCTATTTGTACACTGATTTTTGACACATTGTTTGAAACTTGCATTGTTGTCAAGTGTCAATTGGATAAGAAAATTATTTAAAATTTACTGTCCAACAGGATAATGTCATGTGGCAAAGTGTAAACTAAAATGTGCACCATAGTGTACATGTAGCATGGTCCTTACCGATTGAACTTTGCTATTTGTACACTGATTTTCGACTCTTTGTTTGACACTTGCGTTATCGTCAAGCGTCAAATGGATGGAAAAATTGTTTGAAATTTAAACTGTTCGATAGGGTAATGCCACGTGGCAAAGTGTAAACTAAAGTGTACACCATAGTGTACGTATAGCAAAGTTCTTGTCGATTGAACTTTGCCATTTGTACACGAATTTTTTACACATTGTTTGACACTTGTATTGATGTCAAGTGTCTGTTTGATAGGAAAATTGTTTGAAATTTAAACTGTCCTATCGCGTAATGTCACATGATAAAGTGTGAACGAAAGTGTATCTGTAGCGAGGTTCATACTGATCGAACTTTGCTATTTGTACACTGATTTTTGACACGTTGGTTGATACTTGCATTGTTGTCAAGTGTCAATTGGATGGAAAAGCTGTTTGAAATTTATACTATCCAACAGGTTAATGACACATGGCAAAGAGTAAACTAAAGTGTGTACACCACAATGTAAATGTAGTAAGATTCTTACCGATTGAACTTAGTTATTTGTACACTGATTTTTGACACACTGTTTGATGCTTACATTGTTGTCAAGTGTCAATTGGATAAGAAAACCGTTTGAAATTTATGCTGTCCAGCAGGGTAATGTCACGTGGCAAAATGTAAATAAAGTGTGCACACCATCGTGTACATGTAGCAATGTTCTTATCGATTGAACTTTGCTATTTGTACACTAATTTTTTACACATTGTTTGACAATTGCATTGTTGTCAAGTGTCAATTGGATGGGAAAACCATTTGAAATTAAACTGTCCAATAGGGTTATGTCACGTGGCAAAGTGTAAACTAACGTGTACACCATAGTATACATGTAGCAAGGTCCTTACCGACTGAACTTTGATATGTGTAAACTGAATTTTGACAGGTTGTTTAACACTTGCATTGTTGTCAAGTGTCAATTGGATAAGAAAACTGTTTGAATGTTAAACTGTCCAACAGGGTAATGTCACGTGGCAAAGTGTAAACTAAAGTGTACACTATAGTGTACATGTAGCAAGGTTCTTACCGATTGCACTTTGCTATTTTGTACACTAATTTTTTGCTCGTTATTTGACAGTTGCAATGTTGTCAACTTTCAATTGGATGGCAAAATTGTCTGAAATTTAAACCAACATGGTAATGTCACGTGGTAAAGTGTAAACTAAAGTATACATGTAGCAAGGCTCATTCCGATTGAACTTTGCTATTTGTACACTGATTTTAGACACGTTGTTTGACACTTGGATTGTTGTCAGGTATCAATTGGATGGGAAAACTGTTTCAAATTTATATTGTCCAAAAGGGTAACATCACTTGGCAAAGTGTAAACTAAAGTGCGTACACTATAGTGTACGTGTAGCAAGGTTCTTACCGATTGAAATTTTCTATTTGTACACTGATTTTTGACACATTTTTTGACACTTGCATTGTTGTCAAGTGTAAATTAGATGGGAATATTGTTTGAAATTTAAACTGCCCAATAGGGTAATGCCACGTGGTAAAGTGTAAACTAAAGTGTACATGTGGCAAGGTTCATACCGATTGTACTTTTCTATTTGTACACTAATTTTTGACACGTTATTTGACACTTGCATTGCTGTCAAGTGTCCATTGGATGGGAAAATTATGTGAAATTTATACTGTCCAATAGGGCAATGTTACATGGTAAAGTGTAAACTAAAGTGTGTACACCATACTGTACATGTAGCAAGGTTCTTACCGATTGAACTTTGCAATTTGTACTCTGATTTTTGACACATTGTTTGACACTTACAGTGTTGTCAAGTATCAAATGGATGGAAAAACAGTTTGAAATTTTAAGCTGTCCAACAGGGTAATGTTACGTGGTAAAGTGTAAATTAAAGTTTACACCATAGTGTACATGTTGCAAGGTCGAACTTTGCTTTTTGTACACTAATTTTTGACACGTTGTTTGACACTTGTATTGTTGTCAAGTGTCAATTGGATGAGAAAATTTTTTGTAGTTTAAACTGTCCAACAGGGTAATATCACGTGGTAAAGTGTAAACTAAAGTGTACACTATATTGTAGATGTAGCAAGGTCCTTACCTATTGAACTTTGCTATATGTACACTGATTTTTGACACATTGTTTGACACTTGCGTTGTTGTCTGATAAGTATGTTTTTACACACTTATTTGGTTCACAAACATGACTTAAACATGGATAAAATGGTTGAATTGTGGCTCAATCTTATTAAATTCATGTAATATAGGTATTTCAATGGAAATTGTGGAATTCAGGAGAAAAGAGCGAAGAAGGACCAAAACTCAACAAAGTGATAGTTCGAGGACCAAATGTGCAAATATTGAGAAGTTGAACTAAATGCAAAAACGGGAGTAACAACATGCCAAGTATGAGGTCAATGACAAAGCAAAACAATTGGAAGAAGAAAGAAGTGAAAAGGGACTGAATTGAAGACAATTGAAAGATGGAGGACTAAAGGTGCAAATACTCAAAAGATGTGCCGAATGAGTGGTATGAGATTTGATGGTGTCAATCATCAATTGGAAGATAAAATTTGTTGAAAAGATGAAGAAATCGAAGAAAGAAGTCAAGAGAAGCAACAAGGAAGTTCAGGGACCAAAATGTAAGGACTACATAGTTGGTTATATCTATGCGATTGCATAGTGTAACCATCTATGCGGTCACATAGATGGTTCCAGGAAATGTTGGGGGAAAATTTATTGGTCTATGAGACCGCATAGAATCCTTCTATGCGGTCGCATAGTGATAATTCGGGGGCCTCCGTTGCAGTTTTTTGTTTTCGTTGAAACTCTTTTCCTACTTGATTTTTACGCGATATAAATACCCAAAAATCATAAAATTGAGGGCAGGAACAACCAGAGAGAAGAAATACACTCAATTTGAAGGCAAGAAACACAATCTTGGGCTTGATTTCACAAGGATTCAAGAAGGAATTGAAGATTACACACAAAATTGAAGGATTATCATACGGGTGTATTCTTTATATCTTTTAATTTTGTTTTAATTCTTGATTCTGTAATTATGATCATAGGCTAGGGTTTTTATTCATTAGGAAATCGATGAACCTTTGATTATTTAATTTCCTTTATTTCATAAATTCAATATAAAGTTTCAGTTGGACAATTGTTTGATTTATATGATTTGATTGCTTCCATAATTATTGGCCATATGTTATGTGAGTTTAGATGATTTATTCTTTACATTCGAAAGAAGGGGAATAGATTCGATATAATATAAATTAACATAGGGTTCGACAGGGGATAGAAATATACCCCTATGCTTTATGCAATTCATACGGTGTTCATAAAAAATCATGCATTCTTGTATAATTGCATCATCCATAGAAATATAGGCTGGTGGTGTGCAAGAGTAGATTCAGTATATATCGAGAGAGTATATTGGATAGGTTTAGGAACATTGAATTGACATTTTTCCATCGATTCGTTGAATTTGTGAAATTAGGGTTTTTGGGGATTCGAGATCCTAATGATTGCATTTCAATTTATTTCTATACATTAACTTCCAAAAATTGCGCATTTACATTTTAATTGAGTTTTTGAGCCATTCAATTAGTGAAATTTCGAAATTAGGGTTTCCAATTTCGAAATTAGGGTTTTCTTTAAAAATTAGGGTTTCAAATTGGGGATTTCTCCCACAATTAGGGGTTTTCACATTTAAACCAAATTTTCATTCAATTAGATTCGGTTAAGGTCACATTAGTCTAATTAGAGCTAATTCAATCCTCGTGGGAACGATACTTGGACTCATAGTCCATTTTACTACTTGTTAACGAACCGTACACTTGCGGTGGGTTTTAAAATTGAAAGAAACATTTTGTGAACATTGTCAAGTGTCAATCGGAAGGGAAAACTGTTTGAAATTTAAACACTCCAATAGGGTAATGTCACGTGATAAAGTGTAAACTAGAGTGTACATATACCAAGGTTCATACTGATTGAACTTTGCTATTTGTACACAGATTTTTGACGCGTTGCTTGATCAAGCGTCAATTGGACGAGAAAACTGTTTGAAATTTATACTGTCCAATAGGGTAATGTCATGTGGTAAAGTGTAAACTAAAGTGTGTACACCATAGTGTACATGTGGCAAAGTTCTTATGGATTGAACTTTTCTATTTGTACACTGATATTCGACACGTTGGTTTGACACTTGCATTGTTTTCAAGTGTCAATTGGATGGGAAAACTGTTTGAAATTTATACCATC
Organism: Olea europaea var. sylvestris; assembly: GCF_002742605.1. Classification (NCBI taxonomy): domain Eukaryota; kingdom Viridiplantae; phylum Streptophyta; class Magnoliopsida; order Lamiales; family Oleaceae; genus Olea; species Olea europaea. Next base: position 310,214 of record NW_019264660.1, read on the forward strand.
CAACAAGGTAACATCACGTGGCAAAGTATAAACTAAAGTGTACACCATAGATTACATGTAGCAATGTTCTTACCGATTGAACTTTGCTATTTATACACTAATTTTTGACACTTTGTTTGACACTTGCATTGTTGTCAAGTGTCAATTGGATGGGAAAGCTTTTTGAAATTTATACCGTCCAACAGGGTAATGTCATGTGGCAAAGTATAAACTAAAGTGTACACCATAGATTACATGTAGCAAGGTTCTTGGCGATTGAACTTTGCTATTTGTACACTGATTTCTAACACATTGTTTAACACTTGCATTGTTGTCAAGTGTCAATTGGATGAGAATACTGTTTGAAATTTAAACCTTCCAACAGGGTAATGACACGTGGCAAAGTGTAAACTAAAGTGTACATGTAGCAAGGTTCTTACCGACTGAATTTTGCGATTTGTACAATGATTTTTGACACGTTCTTTGACACCTGCATTGGAGTCAAGTGTCAATTAGATAGGAAAGTTGTTTGAAATTTGAACCGCCTAACAGGGTAATGTCACGTATTAAAGTGTAACCTAAAGTGCACATGTAGCAAGGTTCATACCGATTGAAGTTTGCTATTTGTACACTGATTTTTGACACTTGCATTGTTGTCAAGTGTCAATTGGATGGAAAAATTATTTGAAATTTCAACTGTCCAACATCGTAATGTCATGTGGTAAAGTGTAAACTAGAGCTTACATGTAGCAAGGTTCATACCGATTGAACTTTACCATTTGTACACAAATTTTAGACACGTTGTTTGATCAAGTGTCAATTGGATGGGAAAATGTTTGAAATTTATATTGTCCAATAGGGTAATGTCACGTGGCAAAGTGTAAACTAAAGTATGCATACCATTGCATACATGTGGCAAGGTTCTTACCGATTGAACTTTGCTATTTGTACACTGATATTCGACACATTGGTTTGACACTTGCATTTTTGTCAAATGTCAATTGAATGGGAAAACTGTTTGAAATTTATATTGTCCAATAGGGTAATGTCACGTGGCAAAGTATAAACTAAAGTGTACACCATAGATTACATGTAGCACGGTTCTTACCGTTTGAACTTTACTATTTGTACCATGATTTTTGACACGTTGTTTAACACTGGCATTGTTGTCAAGTGTTAATTGGATGGAAAAACTATTTGAAATTTAAACTGTACAACAGGGTAATGTCACGTGGCAAAGTTTAGATTAAAGTGTACACCAAAGTGTACCTGTAGCAAGGTCCTTATCGATTGAACTTTGCTATTTGTAAACTAATTTTTGACACGTTGTTTGACACTTGTATTACTGTCAAGTTTCAATTGGATGGAAAAATTGTTTGAAATTTAAACTGTCCAACACGGTAACGTCACGTGATAAAGTGTAAACTAAAGTGTACACCATTGTGCATATGTAGCAAGGTTCTTACCGATTGAACTTGGCTATTTGTACACTGATTTTTGTCACGTTGTTCGTGTAAGTATTATGCCCTATGTCCAATCAACTTTGGACATAAATACTTTTGATATATAATTAATGTAATTTAATGGCAGATCTATTATTTAATTAATAGAGAATCAAATAAATAATAGAGTCCGTAGATTCAAATCTTCGTAATTTGTTAATCAGAAAGGAGTTTTGATTGTGATATACAAATTACATCTGATTGAATCTTTAATCATTCATGGTCGTAAGTGATAACGAGATATGGATATTGTTATTATGGATAAACCATCACGTGCGGCATTTCTTACTTGTGAAGTAAGTAACTGATCTCACAAGCTAAAGTGTGGTGACACTTAAATGAACACGTGGATGTTTTGTTATAGAACAAAACACTGGAGACCCGTCGAGAGATTCCACATTGATAACTATCTAAGTGTCAGTGGTTAATCTCTAACGTTCGATAGTGGAATTGGTCCTTTGACTTGAGGTCGTCATGGTACCTTATATGAGGACAGTCATACTTTGACAGTGTTGGATGTTGCTCTACAAAGGGCCACTAATACGACATCGTTCGGGTACGTCAAGAATCGTATGAAGGTTGTGATTGACCAATAAAGGATTCGTCACTCTTAGATACTAGGAGATTATGATCTGAGTTTCATTCAATTAAGTCGATAACGAAATCCTTGGCCAAGGTGTACTCATAAGTCGAAAAGGAGTTTTCGACTTATATTGACTTAATAGTGGAGTAAAAGATATGATCGATATTCGGGATTGACACAATTTTATATCTCGTAATTGATCGGATCATATTGATGAAGATATTATAGTTTCACAGTAAACAAACGAGTTTGGTTTTGTCATACCACATGACATTCCCCGTCATATGTATTGCCCTGACACATTGCTAGATGCCAATCTGGGACGTCGAGTGTGAATTGGTGATAAATTAAAAGGGAGTTTTAATTTATCAATTTTGATTAGATCAAAATAATATTTCACATCCTTAGGTATCGTGATCGAGAACCTGATGGGTCACATATAAAAGAGAATTGGAAGATTGCAATTTGCCAATTAATTAATTTAACAATCGTTGGATAAATTAATTAATTAGGTTGGTTATTTATAGGCCCGAATTAATTAATTATTTACGGACCGAATTTAATTAAATGGATTAATTAAATATTGGACCGAACCGGACCAAACCCGTTTGGGCTTATATAAATACATAGCCAGGGTTTTCAATCCATAGGTTTTTTTCTCATAATTATTCTTGCTAGCATAAGAGGAGAAAATCCTGGTAGTTACAATCTTGTTCTCTGTGTGGATCATCGTTGGAGGCTAGACAATTGGATAGCTGTGCGTGGCGAATCAAGATTGCTGGATTGAAAGAATAGCAAAGAAGATTGCAGATCTGGAAAATGTATAATCTTATCACAATTTCTATCTAAACACAAAGGCGATTCTTGGTGGGAATCAAAATCTGTTTTAATTTTCCACTGTGCATGTTAAATAGATTCTGAACAGTTTGACACTTACATTGTTGTCAAGTGTCAATAGGATAGGAAAACTGTATGATATTTAAACTATCCAACAGGGTAATATCACGTGGTAAAGTACAAACTAAAGTGTACATGTAGCAAGGTTCATGCCGATTGAATTTACTCTTTGTACACTGATTTTTGACATGTTGGTTGACACTTATGTTGTTGTCAAGTGTCAATTGGACGGGAAAACTATTTAAAATTTATACTGTCCAATAGAGTAATGTCACCTGGCAAAGTGTAAACTAAAGTGTGTACACCATAGCATACATTTAGCAAGGGTTATACCGATTAAACTTTGCTATTTGTACACTGATTTTTAACACGTTGTTTGACACCTGCATTGTCGTCAAGTGTCAATTGGATGGGAAAACTGTTTGAAATTTAAGCTGTCCAATAGGATAATGTCACGTGGCAAAGTGTAAATTAAAGTGTACACCATAGTGTACATGTAGCAAGGTTCTTACTGATTGAACTTTGTTATTGGTACACTGATTTTTGACACATTGTTTGACACTTGCATTGTTGTCAAGTGTCAATTGGATGGGATAACTATTTGAAATTAAAACTGTCACACAGGGTAATGTCATGTGGCAAAGTGTAAACTAAAGTGTACACCATAATGCACATGTAGCAAGGTTCTTACCGATTGAGCTTTGCTATTTGTGCATTAAACTTTGACAAGTTATTTGAGACTTGCATTGTTATCAAGTGTCAATTGGATGGGAAAACTTTTTGAAATTTAAACCATCCAACAGAGTAATGTCACATGGCAAAGTGTAAACTAAAGTGTACACCATTGTATACATGTAGCAAGGTTCTTACCGATTGAACTTTGCTATTTGTATACTGATTTTTAACACACCGTTTGACACTTACATTGTTGTCAAGTGTTAATTGGATGAAAAAACTGTTTGAAATTTAAACTGTCCAACAGAGTAATATCACATGGTAAAGTGTACTCCATAGTTTACATGTAGAAAGGTTCATACCGATTGAACTTTGCTTTTTGTACACTGATTTTTGACACGTTGGTTGACACTTGCATTGTTGTCAAGTGTCAATTGGGTGGGAAAACTATTTGAAACTTATACTGTCCAATAGGTTAATGTTACGTGGCTAAGTTTAAATCAAAGTATACACAATAGTGTACATGTCGCAAGGTCCTTACCGATTGAACTTTGTCACTTGTACACTGATTTTTGACACGTTGTTTGACACTTGCATTGTTGCCAAGTGTCAATTGGATGGGAAAACTATTTGAAATTTATACTGTCCAATAGGGAAATGTCACGTGGCAAAGTGTTAACTAAAGTATATAGCAAGGTTCATACTGATTGAACTTTGCTATTGGTAAACTGATTTTTGACACGTTGTTTGACACTTCCATTGTTGTAAAGTTTCAATTGATGGGAAAACCATTTGAAATTTATACGGTCCAATATGGTAATGTCACGTGGTAAAGAGTGAACTAAAGTGTACACCATAGTGTACATTTAGCAAGGTCCTTACCGATTGAACTTTGCTATTTGTAAACTGATTTTTGACACGTTGTTTGACACTTACATTGTTGTCAAGTGTCAATTGGATGGGAAAACTATTTCAAATTTAAACTGTCTAACAAGGTAATGTCACATGGAAAACTGTAAACAAAAGTGTACAATATTAGGTACATGTAGCTAGGTTCTTACCCATTGAACTTTTCTATTTGTACACTGATTTTTGACACGTTGTTTGACACTTGCATTGTCGTCAAGTGTTAATTGGATGGAAAAACTGTTTGAAATTTAAACTGTCTAACAGGGTAATGTCACGTGGCAAAGTGTAAACTAAAGTGTACACCAAAGTGTACATGAAGCAAGGTCCTTACCGATTGAACTTTGCTATTAATAATCTTATTTTTGACATGTTGTTTGACACTTGCATTGTTGTCAAGTACCAATTGGATGGGAAAACTATTTGAAATTTAAACTGTCCAACAGTGTAATATCATGTGGCAAAGTGTAAATTAAAGTGTACACCACTGTGTACATGTAGCAAGGTTCTTACCGATTGAACTATCCTATTTGTACACTGATTTTTGACACGTTGTTTGATAGTTGTATTGTTGTCACGTGTCAATTGGATGGGAAAACTCTTAGAAATTTAAAATGTCCAATATGGTAATGTCACGTGGTAAAGTGTAAACTAAAGTGTATACCATAGTGTACATGTACAAATGTTCTAACCGATTAGCTTTGCTATTTTTACATTGATTTCTGACCCATTGTCTGACACTTGCATTGTTGTCAAGTGTCAATTGGATGAGAAAACTATTTGAAATTTAAACTACCCAACATGGTAATGTCAAGTGGCAAAGTGTAAACTAAAGTGTACATGAAGCAAGGTCCTTACCGATTGAACTTTGCTATTAGTAATCGTATTTTTGACACGTTGTTTGACACTTGCATCGCTGTCAAGTATCGATTGGGTGGGAAAACTATTTGAAATTTAAGCTGTCCAATAGAGTAATGTCACATGGCAAACTATAAACTAAAGTGTACACCACTGTGTACATGTAGCAAGGTTCTTACCGATTGAACTTTTCTATTTGTACACTGATTTTTGACACGTTGTTTGGCACTTCCATTATTGTGAAGTGTCGATTGGATGAGAAAACTGTCTGATATTTAAACTGTCCAATAGGGTAGTGTCACATGGTAAAGTGTAAACTAAAGTGTACATGTAGCAAGATTCATGCCGATTGAACTTTGCTATTCGTACACTGATTTTCGACACGTTGGTTGACACTTGCGTTTTTGTCAAGTGTGAATAGGATGGGAAAACTATTTGGAATTTATACTGTCCAACAGAGTAATGTCACGTGACAAAGTGTAAGCTAAAGGGTGTACACCATAGCGTGCATTAAGCAAGGTTCATACAGATTAAACTTTGCTATTTGTACACTGATTTTTAACACATTGTTTGGCACTTACATTGTTGTCAAGTGTCAATTAGATGGGAAAAATGTTTGAAATTTAAACTGGCCAATAGGGTAATGTCACGTGACAAAGTGTAAACCAAAGTGTACACCATCGTATACACGTAGAAAGGTTCTTAGCGATTGAACTTTGCTATTTGTTCCCTGATTTTTGACACGTTGTTTGACGCTTGCATTGTCGTCAAGTGTCAATTTGATGGGAAAACTATTTGAAATTTAAACTGTCCAGTAGGGTAGTATCACATGACAAAGTGTAAACTAAAGTGTACACCATAGTGTATATGCCACGAGATTCTTACGGATTGAACATTGCTATTTGTGTGCTGATTTTTGTAATGTTGTTTGACACTTACATTGTTGTCAAGTGTCAATTTGATGGAAAAACTGTTTGAAATTTAAATTGTCCATCAGGGTAATGTAACGTGGCAAAGTGTAAACTAAAGTGTACACCATAGTGTACATATAGCAAGGTTCTTACCGATTGAACTTTGCCATTTGTACATCGATTTTTAACACGTTGTTTGACACTTGCATTATTGTCAAGTGTCAATTGGATGGGAAAACTGTTTGAAATTTATACTGTCCAACAGGAAACTGTCACATGGCAAAGGTTAACTAGAGTATACATGTAGGAAGGTTAATACTGATTGAACTTTGCTATTGGTAAACAGATTTTTGACACATTGTTTGACACTTGCATTGTTATAAAGTTTCAATTGGATTGGAAAACCATTTGAAATTTATATGGTCCAATAGGGTAATGTCACGTGGCAAAGTGTGAACTAAAGTGTACACCATAGTGTACATTTCGCAAGACTCTTATCGATTGAACTTTGCTATTTGTAAACTGAATTTTGACATGTTGTTTCACACTTGCGTTGTTGTCAAGTGTCAATTGGATGGGAAAACTATTTCAAATTTAACCTGTCCAACAAGGTAATGTCACGTGGCAAAGTGTAAACAAAAGTGTACAACATTGGGTACATGTAGCAAGGTTCTAACCGATTGAACTTTTCGATTTGTACACTGATTTTCAACACGTTGCTTGATACTTGCATTGTCATAAAGTGTCATTTGGATGGAAAAAGTGTTTGAAATTTCTAACAGGGTAATGTCACGTGGTAAAGTGTAAACTAAAGTGTACATATAGCGAGGTTCATAGCGATTGAACTTTGCTTTTTGTACACTAATTTTTGACACGTTGGTTGACACTTGCATTGTTGTCAAGTGTCAATTGGGTTGGAAAACTATTTGAAACTTATACTGTCCTACAGGTTTATGTCACGTGGCAAAGTTTAAATCAAAGTGTACACAATAGTGTACATGTCGCAAGGTCCTTACCGATTAAACTTTGTCATTTGTACATTGATTTTTGACACGTTGTTTGACACCCGCATTGTTGTCGAATGTCAATTGGATGGGAGAAATGTTTGAAATTTATACTATCCAATAGGGTAATGTCATGGGACAAAGTGTAAACTAAAGTGTTTACACCATAATGTACAGGTAGTAAGGTTCTTACCGATTGAACCTTGCTATCTGTACACTGATTTTTTACACATTGTTTAACACTTACATTTTTGTCAAGTGTCAATTGGATGGGAAAACTATTTGAAATTTATACTGCCCAACAGGATAATTTCATGTGGCAAAGTGTAAACTAAAGTGTGTACATAATAGTGTACATGTAGCAAGGTTCTTACCGATTGAACTTTGCTTTTTGTATACTAATTTTTGACACATTGTTTGACACTTGCGTTGTTGTCAAGTGTTAATTGGATCAGAAAACTCCTAGAAATTTAAACTGTCCAACAGGGTAATGTCACGTGGTAAAGTGTAAACAAAAGTGTACACCATAGTGTACATGTAGTAAGGTTCTTACCGATTGAACTTTTCTATTTGTACACTGATTTTTGACATGTTGTATGACACTTGCATTGTTGTCAAGTATCAGTTGGATGGGAAAACTATTTGGCATTTAAACTATCCAACAAGCTAATGTCACGTGGCAAAGTATAAATTTAAGTGTACACCAAAGTGTACACGAAGCAAGGTCCTTACCAATTGAACTTTGCTATTAGTAAACTTATTTTTGACACGTTGTTTGACATTTGCATTGCTGTCAAGTATCAATTGGATGGGAAAACTATTTGAAATTTAAACTGTCCAACTGGGTAACGTCACCTGGCAAAGTGTAAACTAAAGTGTATACCATTGTGTACATGTAGCAAGGTTCTTACCGATTGAACTTTCCTATTTGTACACTAATTTTTGACACGTTGTTTGACATTAGCATTGTTGTAAAGTGTCAATTGGATGGGAAAACTATTTGATATTTAAACTGTCCAACAGGGTAATGTCACGTGTGTAAAATCCCGAATTCTTACTTAGCATTAATTTATTTAATAGGAATGCAATGTTTAGTTAAGTCCTTACGCAAGTTAATTGGCTACCTATATAGTTAATTTGGATCTATGTGGATATCTTTATAGTTGAGGGACCGAAGTGAAAGTAAATATCAAAATTATACTTTTATTAAATGGGCCAAATAGTTAACTATTGAAGGAGTTAGAATTACCCTATCAATATTGGGCTCATTTTGAAGCTCGTAATAAATGGCGAATTATGGACTCAAGAAAAATTTAATTTGGTCAAGTTAAACTCGAGTTATAGCCAACTAAGAAAACTACTTAGATAATAATATTAGTTATCAATATGGACTAAATTACTATATCAATATTGGACTCCTTTGATAGATAATAATTAATTATCTATATTAGGATTAAGAAAATGATATTTTGGATAAGTTGAATTAAGATGGAATCAATGGAAGAATCAAGGTATAAATGAAATTCTAATTTATTTACTATGCATACAATTTACAATTCTCGGCCATTAGGAATAAAATATGTTAAGTATTGATAATTATAAAATTTAAAGATAATTGATTAAAACTTAATCATAATAATTTTCCAGAAACTATTAAATTCCTTTATAATGCTAATCTACTTTAACTAGGATAGAAACTAATTGGGAATCCTTAATCTTGTAGGATTTGATTTATGATAAGGTTTTCTAATAATTTTAGTATTAGAATAATTAGAACTATAATTAATTAAACTAGCTAATTTGTATGCATTGGTAACATTCTGCCATTATTTTTTTTATTGGAGATTAATTAGTTATTTATTTAAGTTGTGTGTTTGTGTTAGAATAAAACAAGTATAATATATGCAATTAGGAGACCAATTTGCCTTACTTTTCCATGTGTTGACAGGATATGCAGTCATTGTGTCTCCTTATTAAAATTGTATTGGATTTGAAACTTATCAAAACAAATAGTCAATCTCCAATCAAATTATATAGGAGTCTAGGAGACCAAACCAATTTCTGGGACGTGAGCACGGAAATTTGAGAACTTAAACATTAAATGAATTCTTCTGCCGTAGCAAGTTTATCCTGCCTGTGTACACCATTAATTACTTCAGCTCCTAACAAACTCATAATATTTATGTAGTCTATTACCTAATTAATTGAGTTTATGGTTAATATTTAATTACCATGCATAAAATATTAGTTATTTAATTCTATTAGGAAACTCAATTTATCCTAATGTTCACGTGTGCAAAGGATAAAATCTCTTTATTTTAATAGTTGCTGAAATAGAACTTATCAAAACCAATAAACAATCAAATTCATCAAAATCGAAGATCATTCCAAATTTCGGGAAGAATGCAGCTGGGAATTGAGAAGTTAAACCTGGGTTGAACTCTACTGTCGCAATAAATCCTAACGTGACTACTACCCTGCAGTCCCTGTCCCATATTTTAGTATATATATGACATAAATCGGACCTTAAGCATTCAGTAATTAAGTCCTATTTCTGCAGACTGCTTCTGTACGTCTTTATTCTCTTCCTCTCTAAATTTTCCTCTATATTACTAAGGCTTTATACCCACCCACAGCAGTCTACTATATTTTATTCAATTTCACAAGCAACCAAGAGAAAAAATCTTAGCAAACAAGTTCCCACAATTTGCTTTCCAAGTGCATATTATAATACAAGATTCATTACGTAAGGTGAGATGCTTAGTGCTATTAGTGGTTTGTCCACATCTTTTCAAATACGTTGTTATGTATGGATTTAATTACTTCAGTTCAGAGCTCCTTTGGGAGAAATCATGATCCAGTTTAAGGCATAATTTAGCCTTCACGTTATTTGCAGCGCTTGCTTGAATTATCATTTGTCATGGTGTGATAATTCTCATGTTATGTTGGTAAGAGAATTTATGCATAATTTCACGTTTGATTAGAATGTGGAGTAGCAAGCATCTCATTGAGTATAATTCGTTATACTCATCCCTCTCTATTTACAATTTTCAGGTAGAAATTAGTATGCTGGACGGCGGTGGATGGATGCATATTGGACCATTGGATCTCCATCATGAAGTACTTTAATTTTTAGAAACACTAGAATATTTATTAACAGTTGATTATTATTATTTTTAAATTTAGACTCAATTGTGAGTCACGTCATAACTTTCAATTAGTCCTATTTTTATTTTTTGTTAGAACTACTTTTATTAATGTTTGATAAAAGATATGATTCCAAATTGTTCCGCATATGTTATTTAATTTAATTTACCTTTTGTTAAGGTTGTTCAATTTTTACTGAATTCCTCGTTATATTAAAATGTATTTGCCTCAAGCACTTTATTAATCAATTCACGTTTGGTAACGTTCCGGGTTGTTAGAGAATTCGGGGCGTCACAACGTGGTAAAGTATAAACTAAAGTGTACATGTAGCAAGGTTCATGCCGATTGAACTTTGCTACTTGTACACTGAATTTTGACACGATGGTTGACAATTACGTTTTTGTCAAGTGTCAATTGGATGGTAAAACTATTTGGAATTTTTACTGTCTTACAAAGTAATGTCACGTGATAAAGTATAAACTAAAGTGTGTACACCATAGCATGCATTTAGCAAGGTTCATACAGATTAAACTTTGCTATTTGTGCACTGATTTTTGACACGTTGTTTGGCACTTGCATTGTTGTCAGTGTCAATTGGATGGGACAACTGTTTGAAATTTAAACTTCCCAACAGGGTAATGACACGTGGCAAAGTGTAAACTAAAGTGTACACCATAGTGTACACGTAGAAAGGTTCTTAACGATTGAACTTTACTATTGGTAAACTGATTTTTGACATGTTGTTTGACACTTGCATTGTTGTAAAGTTTCAATTGGATGGGAAACCCATTTGAAATTTATACGGTCTAAAAGGGTAATGTCATGTGGCAAAGTGTGAACCAAAGTGTACACTATAGTGTACATTTAGCAAGGTCCTTACCGATTGGACTTTGCTATTTGTAAACTAATTTTTGACACGTTGTCTGACCACTTGTATTATTGTCAAGTGTCAATTGGATGGAAAAACTATTTCAAATTTAAAATGTCCAACAGGGTAATGTCATGTTGGAAAGTGTAAACAAAAGTGTACAACATGGGGTACATGTAGCAAGGTTCTTACCGATTGAACTTTGCTATTTGTACACTGATTTTTGACACGTTGTTTGACACTTGCATTGTCGTCAAGTGTCAATTGGATGGAAAAACTGTTTGAAATTTAAATTGTCTAATAGAGTAATGTCACGTGGTAAAATGTAAACTAAAGTGTACATGTAGCAAGGTTCATACCGATTGAACTTCGGTTCTTGTACATTGATTTTTTACACGTTGGTTGACACTTGTATTGTTGCCAAGTGTCAATTGGGTGGAAAAACTGTTTGAAACTTTTACTGTCCAACAGGTTAATGTTACGGGGCAAAGTGTAAATCAAAGTGTACACAATAGTTTACATGTCACAAGGTCCTTACCGATTGAACTTTGCCATTTGTACACTGATTTTTGACATGTTGTTTGACCCCGCATTGTTGTCAAATGTCAATTGGATGGGAGAAATGTTTGAAATTTATACTATCCAACAGGGTAATGTCACCTGGTAAAGTGTAAACTAAAGTGTGTACACCATAATGTACATGTAGCAAGGTTCTTACCGATTAAACCTTGCAATTTGTACACTGATTTTTGACATGTTGTTTGACACTTGCATTTTTGTCACGTGTCAATTGGATGGGAAAAATTGTCTAAAATTTATACTGTCCAACAGGGTAATGTCACGTGGCAAAGTGTAAACTAAAGTGTGCACACCATAGTGTACATGAAGCAAGGTTCTTACCGATTAAACTTTATTTTTTGAATACCAATTATTGACACGTTGTTTGACACTTGCATTGGGGTCATGTGTCAATTGGATGGGAAATCTCTTAGAAATTTAAACTGTCCAATAAGGTAATGTCACGTGGTAAAGCATAAACTAAAGTGCGCACCATAGTGTACATGTCGCAAGGTTCTTAACGATTGAACTTTGCTATTTGTATACTGATTTTTGACAAGTTGTTTAACACTTGCATCGTTGTCAAGTGTCAATTGGAATGGAAAACTGTTTAAAATTTAAACTATCCAGCAGGGTAATGTCACGTGACAAAGTGTAAACTAAAGTGTACACCAAAGTGTACATGAAGCAAGGTCCTTACTGATTGAAGTTTGCTATTAGTAAACTTATTTTTAACACGTTGTTTGACACTTGTATTGCTGTCAAGTGTCAATTAGATGGGAAAACTATTTGAAATTTAAATTGTCCAACATGGTAACGTCATGTGGCAAAGTATAAACTAAAGTGTACACCAAAGTGTACACGAAGCAGGGTCCTGACCAATTGATCTTTGTTATTAGTAAACTTATTTTTGACACGCTGTTTGACACTTGCATTGCTATCAAGTGTCAATTGGATGAGAAAACTATTTGAAATTCAAACTATTGAATAGGGTAACATCATGTGGCAAAGTGTGAACTAAAGTGTACAACATAGTGTACATGTTGCAAGGCTCTTACCGATTGAACTGTCCTATTTTTACACTAATTTTTGACACGTTGTTTGACACTTACGCTGTCGTCAAGTGTCAATTGGATGTAAAAATTGTTTGAAATTTAAATTGTCTAACAGGGTAATATCACGTGGTAAAGTGTAAACTAAAGTGTACATTTAGTAAGGTTCTTACCGATTGAACTTTCCTATTTGTACACTGATTTTTTACGTGTTGTTTGACACTTGCATTGTTGTCAAGTGTCAATTAGATGGAAAAACTGTTTGAAATTTAAACTGTCCAACAGGGTAATGTCACGTGGGAAAGTGTAAACTAAAGTGTACACCATAGTGTACACGTAGAAAGGTTCTTCGCGATTGAACCTTGCTATTTGTACACTGATTTTTGACACATTGTTTAACGCTTGCATTGTTGTCAAGTGTCAATTGGATGGAAAAACTATTTAAAATTTAAACTGTCCAACTGGATAATGTTACATGACAAAGTGTAAACTAAAGTGTACACCATAGTGTTCATGCCGCAAGGTTCTTACGGACTCAACATTGCTTTTTGTACACTGATTTTTGACACGTTGTTTGACACTTGCATTGTTGTCAAGCGTCAATTGGATGGGAAAACTATTTGAAATTTACACTGTCCAATAGGGTAATGTTACGTGGCAAAGTGTAAACTAAAGTGTACACCATAGAGTACATGTAGCATGGTTCTTACCGATTGAACTTTATTATTTGTACACCTGTTTGACACGTGCATTGTTTTCATGTGTCAATTGGATGTGAAAACTGTTTGAAATTTAAACTGTCCGACAGGAAAATATCACGTAGCAAAGTGTAAACTAAAGTATACATGTAGCAAGGTTTATACGGATTGATCTTTGCTATTGGTAAACTGATTTTTGATATGTTGTTTGACACTTGCATTGTTGTAAAGTTACAATTGGATGGGAAAACCATTTAAAATTTATACGGTCCAGTAGGGTAATGTTACGTGAAAAAGTGTGAACTAAAGTGTACACCATAGTGTACATTTAGCATGGTCTTTACCGATTGAACTTTGCTATTTGTAAACTGATTTTTGACACGTTGTGTGACACTTTCATTGTTGTCAAGTGTCAATTGGATTGGAAAACTGTTTCGAATTTAAATTTTCCAACAGGGTAATGTCACGTGGTAAACTGTAAACGAACGTGTACAAAATTGTGTACATGTAGCAAGGTTCTTGCCGATTGAACTTTCCAATTTGTGCACTGATTTTTGACATGTTGTTTGATACTTATATTGTTGTCAAGTGTCAATTGGATGGAAAAACTGTTTGATATTTAAACTGTCCAACAAGGTAATATCACGTGGTAAAGTGTAAACTAAAGTGTACATGTAGCAATGTTCATGTCGATTGAACTTTACTATTTGTACACTGATTTTTAACACGTTGGTTGACACTTTTATTTTTGGCTAGAGTCAATTGGGTGGGAAAACTATTTGGAATTTATACTGTCCAATAGAGTAATGTTACTTGACAATGTGTAAACTAAAGTGTGTACACCATAGAGTGCATTTAACAAGGTTCATACAGATTAAACTTTGCTATTTGTACACTGATTTTTGACACGTTGTTTGGCACTTGCATTGTTGTCAAGTGTCAATTGGATAGGAAAACTGTTAAAAATTTAAACTGTCCAAGATGGTAATGTCACGCGGTAAAGTGTAAAATAAGGTGTACAACATAGTGTACACGTAGAAAGGTTCTTAACGATTGAACTTTACTATTTGTACACTGATTTTTGACACGTTGTTTGATGCTTGTATTGTCGTCAAGTGTCAATTGGATGGAAAAACTGTTTGAAATTTAAACTGTCCAACATGGTAGTATCACGTGGCAAAGTGTAAACTAAAGTGTACACCATAGTGTACATGCCGCAAGATTCTTACGGATTGAACATTACTTTTTGTATAGTGATTTTTGACACGTTGTTTGACACTTGCATTGTTGTCAAGTGTCAATTGGATGGAAAAACTGTTTGAAATTTAAACTGTCACGTGGCAAAATGTAAATTAAGTGTACACCATAGTGTACATGTAGCAAGGTTCTTACTGATTGAACTTTGCTATTTGTACACCGATTTTTGACACATTTTTTGACACTTGCATTGTTGTTAAGTGTCAATTGGATGGGAAAACTATTTGAAATTTGTACTGTCCAACAGGGAAATGTCACGTGGCAAAGTGTAAACTAAAGTATACATGTAGCAAGGTTTATGTAATACTCCGAAATTCTATGCTCGTCTAATTTGCTCATTTATTTTTATTTTTTTTGATAGCAATTTAACTTTTCAAAATTTTTATGTGGCCAAACTATTAATGGTTGCCAAGTTTGCATTTTCGATTGATTAAAAGTTTTCCAAGATTAGTTAATTAGGTGTTTGGGATAATTGTCAAATTCTACATCTATCTTATTAGTATTATAGATAAACATTATCCTTTACTTCATCCTTGGCCGAGAGGAATGGGGGGATGGCACCACCTTTGTAGTGATTAAATGCATGAGGTGTTTGATAGTTAACCAAAGCTGGAGGTATTAATTGTTAGACATGCAAGAGGCGGTGATTATCTAAGCAAGTAGGAGGTGTTCAATTGTGGCACAAGCTGGATTTAAAGTGCTGAATACATGCATGGGGTGAGGTTACTGCAAGTCCACGTGTTGGCACAAAAATTCTAGATAGTGATCCCTTGTTTTATCCATAAGTCTCCCTAGCCTTATATAAATATGAGATGTTTCCTTGCATTTTATTCCTTCCAAAACCAGAAATTCTCTTGTAAGAGTTGGAAGAATACGTAAAGAAAAAGGAAACAAAAGCCTAGTGCATTTCAACTGAAAATATTTCAAGTTTTAAGGTGAGATACTTTCTATGCTTAAGTGGTAGGATTTCATGGTAATATTTATGCTTAAGCTATGCATGAAAAACCATAATATGAATGTGGTGGACAAGTCCACAAAGTTAGATATCTACTTATGCTTTAGGACAAGTCCAAAGGGCACCGGCAAGCTAGAATGTGCAAGTATGTGTTTGATTTTATTCTTTTGTATAGTATTAACATGTTAAATCCAAGCATGGTATCTTACTGAGTATTCTTTATACTCATAGTATTTTATACTAAATTTTTAGATCCACGATCCTTGGGTTGATGGAAGTCAGTTGGCATAATTGATGATGGGTTAAGGACAAAGTTATTTTGCATCAAAGTTTCCTTTTGTATGTTTTGTTCGACGACTATTTTCCATATGTTTTTCTTATGGTATTATGTAAAAATATGTATATGAAATAATGTAATATGGTATTAAAAGTAAATTTTGTAATCATATCTTTCATGTTATGTTAAGAGACATTTTTATAGACTTTTTCTTGCAAGTGAAAAAAGAGGCAGAAACGGAACAGTTTTTGGGTCAACTTCAAAACGCTATTTCCAACACTATAAACATCCATTTGAGACTCTAAAAATATTGATAAGTTCCTTCTTGAGATGCCTTAGTATGAACACAGGAATCACTCAATTTGGATATCCGTGGCCTGAGATATAAATTTTTAAGTGTCAAAGGGTCAATATGAATTTTCTGTACAATACCTCACTGTTTTTAGTAAAACGCCCATATCATATGATCTTGGAAATTTTCCATATTTTAACCTAGAAAACGACTTGAAAATATCTTTCTATTGCCGCAAATTTCATGAAAAATAGAGCTGGGATGAATTTTATAAAAATAGTTGAACTGGCTGCCTCAATTAGCAGTGGCAGCGCCGAGTCCATATACCTAAAGTATAATTTCATGTCGACATGTACTTCTGCTAGCCATTAAATTTTATTAGAGATATTTTACTAACTTGAAAATAAGTTTCTACATGTAATACTTTTATTTAAGAGTCCTTACATTTAGCAAAGGCAGAAGTTCTTATGTTTAGTACGTGACACTCGAAGTTTAAGTTGGGGGCGTCACAGTTCATACTGATTGAACTTTGCTATTAGTAAACTGATTTTTGACATGTTGTTTGACACTTGCATTGTTGTAAAATTTCAATTGGATGGGAAAACCATTTGAAATTTATACGGTCCGGCAGGATAATATCACGTGACAAAGTGTGAACTAAAGTGTACACCATAATTTACATTTAGCAAGGTCCTTACTGATTGAACTTTGTTATTTGTAAACTGATTTTTGACACTTGCATTGTTGTCAAGTGTCAATTGGATGAAAAAACTGTTTCAAATTTAAATTGTCCAACAGGGTAATATAACGTGGCAAAGTGTAAACAAAAGTGTACAACATTGTGTACATGTAGCAAGGTTCTTACCGATTGAACTTTCCTATATGTGCACTGATTTTTGACACGTTGTTTGACACTTGCATTGTCATCAAGTGTCAATTGGATGGGAAAATTGTTTGATATTTAAACTGTCCAACAGGGTAATGTCACGTGGTAAAGTGTAAACTAAAGTATACATGTAGCAAGGTTCATGCCGATTGAACTTTGCTATTTGTACACTGATTTTTGACACGTTGGTTGACACTTGCATTTTTGTCAAGTGTCAATTGGAAGGGAAAACTATTTGGAATTTATACTGTCCAACAGAGTAATGTCATGTGATAAAGTGTAAACTAAAGTGTGTACACCATAGAGTGCATTTAACAAGGTTCATACAGATTAAACTTTGCAATTTGTAAACTGATTTTGACACATTGTTTGGCACTTACATTGTTGTCAAGTGTCAATCGGATAGGAAAACTGTTTGAAATTTAAATTGTCCAACATGATAATGTCACGTGGCAAAGTGTAAACTAAAGTGTACAACATAGTGTCCACATAGAAAGGTTCTTAGTGATTGAATTTTACTATTTGTACACTGATTTTTGACACGTTGTTTGACGCTTGCATTGTCTTCAAGTGTCAATTGGATAGAAAAACTATTTGAAATTTAAACTGTCCAACAGGGTAATGTCACGTGGTAAAGTGTAAACTAAAGTGTACACCATAGTGTATATGCCGCAAGGTTCTTACAGACTGAACATTGCTTTTTGTACACTGATTTTTGACACATCGTTTGACACTTGCATTGTTGTCAAGTGTCAATTAGATGGGAAAACTGTCTCTAATTTAAATTATCCAACAGGGTAATATCACGTGGCAAAGTGTACAACATTGTGTAGATGTAGCAAGGCTTTTACCGATTGAACTTTCCTATTTGTGCACTGATTTTTGACACGTTGTTTGACACTTGAATTTTTGTCAAGTGTCAATTGGATGAGAAAATTGTTTGATATTTAAACCGTCCAACAGGGTAATGTCACGTGGTAAAGTGTAAACTAAAGTGTACATGTAACAAGGTTCATGCCGATTGAACTTTGCTATTTCTACACTGATTTTTGACAAGTTGGTTGACACTTGCATTTTTGTCAAGTGTCAATTGGACGGGAAAACTATTTGAAATTTGTACTGTCCAACAGAGTAATGTCATGTGACAAAGTGTAAATTAAAGTGTGTACACCATAGAGTGCATTTAACAAGGTTCATACAGATTAAACTTTGCTATTTGTACACTAATTTTTGGCACGTTGTTTAGCACTTGCATTGTTGTCAAGTGTCAATTGGATGGGAAAACTGTTTGAAATTTAAACTGTCCAACATGGTAATGTCATGTGGCCAAGTGTAAACTAAAGTATACAACATAGTGTACACATAGAAAGGTTTTTAGCGATTGAACTTTGCTATTTATACACTGATTTTTGACACGTTGTTTGACGCTTGCATTGTCGTCAAGTGTCAATTGGATAGGAAAACTATTTGAAATTTAAACTGTCCAATGGGGTAATGTCACGTGGTAAAGTGTAAACTAAAGTGTACACCATAGTGTACATATCGTAAGGTTCTTACGGGCTGAACATTGCTTTTTATACACTGACACTTGTATTGTTGTCAAGTGTCAATTGGATGGGAAAACTGTTTCAAATTTAAATTGTCCAGCAAGGTAATGTCACGTGGCAAAGTGTAAACAAAAGTGTACAACATTGTGTACATGTAGCAAGGTTCATGTCGATTGAACTTTGCTATTGGTAAACAGATTTTTGACGCGTTGTTTGGCACTTGAATTGTTGTAAAGTTTCAATTGGATGGGAAAACCATTTGAAATTTATACAGTTCAAAAGGGTAATGTCACGTGACAAAGTGTGAACTAAAGTGTGTACACCATAGAGTGCATTTAACAAGTTTTCTTACAAATTAAACTTTGCTATTCGTATACTAATTTTTGACACGCTATTCGGCACTTGCATTGCTGTCAAGTGTCAATTGGATGGAAAAACTATTTGTAATTTAAACTGTCCAACATAGTAATGTCACGTGGTAAAGTGTAAACTAAAGTGTACATCATAGTGTACATGTAGCAAGGTTCTTACTGATTGAACTTTGATATTTATACACCGATTTTTGACATGTTGTTTGACACTTGCATTGTTATCAAGTGCTAATTGGATTGGAAAACTGTTTGAAATTTATACTGTCCAATAGGGAAATGTCACATGGCAATGTGTAAACTAAGGTATACATGTAGCAAGGTTCATACTGATTGAACTTTGCTATTGGTAAACTGATTTTTAATACGTTGTTAGACCCTTGCATTATTTTAAAGTTTCAATTGGATGGCAAAACCATTTGAAATTTATACTGTCCAACCGGGTAATGTCACGTAACAAAGTGTGAACTAAAGTCTACACCATAGTGTACATTTAGCAAGGTCCTTACCGATTGAACTTTACTATTTGTAAATTGATTTTTGACATGTTGTTTGACACTTGCATTGTTGTCAAGTGTCAATTGGATGGGAAAACTATTTCAAATTTGAATTGTCCAAAGAGGTAATGTCACGTGGCAAAGTGTAAACAAAAGTGTACAACACTGTGTACATGTAGCAAGGTTCTTTCCGATTGAACTTTCCTATTTGTGCACTGATTTTTGAAAGTTTGTATGACACTTGCATTGTTGTCAAGTGTCAATTGGATGGAAAACTATTTGATATTTAAACTATCCAACAGGGAATTTCACGTGGTAAAGTGTAAACTAAAGTGTACATGTAGCAAGGTTCATGCGGATTTAACTTTGCTATTTGTACACTGATTTTTAACACGTTGGTTGACACTTGAATTTTTGTCAAGTGTCAATTGGATGGGAAAACTATTTGGTATTTATACTGTCGAATAGAGTAATGTCACGTGACAAAGTGTAAACTAAAGTGTGAGCACCATAGACTGCATTTAACAAGGTTCATACAGATTAAACTTTACAATTTGTACACTGATTTTTGACATGTTGTTTGGCACTTGCATTGTTGTCAAGTGTCAATAGGATGGGAAAACTGTTTGAAATTTAAAATGTCCAACAGCGTAATGCCACGTGGCAAAGTGTAAACTAAAGTGTACACCATAGTGTACACGTCAAAAGGTTCTTTGCGATTGAACTTTGCTATTTGTACAATGATTTTTGACACGTTATTTCACGCTTGCATTGTGGTCAAGTGTCAATTTGACGAAAAAACTGTTTGAAACTTAAACTTTCCAATAGGGTACTGTCACGTGACAGAGTGTAAACTAAAGTGTACACCATAGTGTACATGCTGCAAGGTTCATACGGACTGAACATTGCTTTTTGTACAATGATTTTTAACACGTTGTTTGGCAAATAGATTGTTGTCAAGTGTCAATTGGACGAGAAAACTGTTTGAAACTTAAAATGTCCAACAAGTTAATGTCACATGGCAAAGTGTAAACTAAAGTTTATACCATAGTGTACATGTAGTAAGGTTCTTACCTATTGAACTTTGCTATTTGTACACCGATTTTTGACACGTTGTTTGACACTTGCATTGTTGTCAAGTGTCAATAGGATGAGAAAACTATTTGAAATTTATACTGTCCAACAGGGAAAATGTCACGTGGTAAAGTGTAAACTAAAGTATACATGTAGCAAGGTTCATTCCGATTGAACTTTGCTATTGGTAAACAGATTTTTGACATGTTGTTTGACACTTGCATTGTTGTAAAGTTTCAATTGGATGGGAAAACCATTTGAAATTTATACGGTCAAATAGGGTAATGTCATGTGGCAAAGTGTGCACCATAGTGTACATTTAGTAAGGTCCTTACCGATTGAACTTTCCTTTTTGTAAACTGATTTTTGACACCTGCATTGTTGTCATGTGTCAATTGGATGGGAAAATTGTTTGAAATTTAAACTGTCCAACAGGGTAATGTCACGTGGCAAAGTGTAACAAAAGTGTACAACATTGTCTACATGTTGCAAGGTTCTTACCGATTTAACTTTGCTATTTGTACATTGATTTTTGACACATTGTTTGACACTTGCATTGTCATCAAGTGTTAATTGGATGGAAAAACTGTTTGAAATTTAAACTGTCTAATAGGGTAATGTCACGTGGTAAAGTATAAACTAAAGTGTACATGTAGCAAGGTTCATACCGATTGAACTTTACTTTTTGCACACTGATTTTCGGCACGTTGGTTGACACCTGCATTTTTGTCAAGTGTCAATTGGGTGGGAAAACTGTTTGAAACTTATACTATCCAACAGGTTAATGTCACGTAGCAAAGTGTAAATCAAAGTGTACACAATAGTGTACATGTAGCAAGGTTCTTAGCCATTGAACCTTGCTATTTATACACCTATTTTGACACGTTGTTCGACACTTGCATTGTTTTCAAGTGTCAATTGGATGGGAGAATTGTTTGAAATTTATATTGTCCAACATGGTAATGTCACGTGGCAAAGTGTAAACTAAAGTATGTACGCCATAGTGTACATATAGCAAGGTTCTTACCGATTGAACTTTTCTATTTGTACACTACTTTTTAACATGTTGTTTGACACTTGCATTTGTTGTCAAGTGTCAATTGGATGGGAAACTTGTTTGAAATTTAGGCAGTTCAATAGGGTATTGTCACATGACAAAGTGTAAATTAAAGTGTACATCATAGTGTACATGTAGCAAGGTCTGTACCGATTGAACTTTGCTATTTGTACACTGATTTTTGACAAGTTGTTTGACACTTGCATTGTTGTCAAATTTCAATTGGTAAACTTTGCCACATGACATTACCATGTTGGAAAGCATAATTTTCAAATAGTTTTCCATCCAATTGACACTTGACAGCAATGCAAGTGTCAAACAACTTGTCAAGATCTGTGTACAAATAGCAAAGTTCAATTAGTATGAACCTGGCTACATGTACACTATGTTGTACACACTTTAGTTTCACACTATCCCACATGTCATTACCCTGTTGGACATTATAAATTTCTAGTGTACATGTAGGAAGGTCCGTACCGATTGAACTTTTCTATTTGTACAATGATTTTTGACACGTTGTTTGACACTTGCATTATTGTCATGTGCCAATTTGATGGGAAAGCTATTTGAAATTTAAGTTGTCCAACAGGACAATGTCACGTGGCAAAGTATAAATTAAAGTGTACGTTATAGTGTGCATGCAGCAAGGTCCTTACCATTTGAACATTCCTATTTTTACGCTGATTTTTGACACGCTGGATGACACTTGCATTGTTGTCAAGTGTTAATTGGATGGAAAAATTGTTTGAAATTTAAACTTTCCAATAGGGTAATGTCACATGGTAAAGTGTAAACTAAAGTGTACCTCATAGTGTACATGTAGCAAGATTCCTATTGATTGAACTTTGCTATTTGTACACTAATGTTTGACACGTTGTTTGACACTTGCATTATTGTCAAGTGTCAATTGGATGGGAAAATAGTTTGAAATTTATACTATCTAACAGGGTCATGTCACGTGGTAAAGTGTAAACTAAAATGTACACCATATTGTACACGTAGCAAGGTCCTTACTGATTGAAAATTGCTATTTTTACCCTAATTTTTTACACGCTGGTTGACACTTGTATTGTTGTCAAGCGTCAATTGGATGAGAAAATTGTTTGAAATTTTAACTGTCCAACAGGGCAATATCACATGGCAAAGTGTAAACTAGAGTGTACACCATAGTGTACATGTAGCAAGGTTTTTACCGATTGAACTTTGCTCTTCGTACACCGATGTTTGAAACGTTGTTTGGTACTTACATTGTTTTCAACTGTCAATTAGATGGGAAAACTATTTGAAATTTAAACTGTCCAACAGGGTAATGTCACGTGGCAAAGTGTAAACTAAAGTGTACACCATAGTGTACACGTAATAAGGTTCTTACTGATCGAACTTTGCTATTTGTACAGTGATTTTTGACATGTTGTTTGACACTTGCATTGTTGTCAAGTGTCAATTTGATGGGAAAACTGTTTGAAATTTAAACTGTCCCGCAAGGTAGTGTCATGTGGTAAAGTGTAAAGTAAAGTTTACACTTTAGTGTACATGCCGCAAGGTTCTTACCGATTAAACTTTTTTATTTGTACACTAATTTTTGACACGTTGTTTGACACTTGCATTGTTGTCAAATGTCAATTGGATTGGAAAACTGTTTGAAATTTAAATAGTCTAATAGGGTAATGTCTCGTGGAAAAGTGTAAACTAAAGTATACACCATAGTGTACATAAAGCAAGGTTCTTACTGATTGAACTTTGCTATTTGTACATCAATTTTTGACACGTTGTTTGACACTTACAATGTTTTCAAATGTCAATTGGATGGGAAAACTGTTTGAAATTTAAATTGTCCAACAGGGTAATATCACGTGGCAAAGTGTAAACTAAAGTGTACGTGTGGCAAGGTTCATACCGATTGAACATTGCTATTGGTACACTGATGTTTGACACATTGTTTGACACTTACATTGTTGTCAAATATCAATTGGATGGGAAAACTATTTTAAATTTGTAATGTCCAACAGGGTAATGTCACATGGCAAAGTGTAAACTAAAGTGTACTCCATAGTGTACATGTAGCAAGGTTCTTATCGATTGAACTTTGCTATTTGTACACTGATTTTTGACACGTGTTTGACACTTGCATTGTTGTCAAGTGTCAATTTGATGGAAAAACTGTCTAAAATTTAAACTGTCAAACAGGGTAATGTCGCGTGGCAAAGTGTAAACTAAAGTGTACACCAAAGTGTACATGTGGCAAGGTCCTTACCGATTGAACTTTGCTATTTGTAAACTGATTTTTGACACGTTGTTTGACACTTGCACTGTTGTCAAGTGTCAATTTGATGGGAAAACTGTTTGAAATATAAATTGTCCAATCGGGTAATGTCACGTGGCAAAGTGTAAACTAAACTTCACACCATTGTGTACATGTAGTAGGGTTCTTACCGATTGAACTTTGGTTTTTGTACACAGATTTTTGACACGTTGTTTGACACCTGCATTTTGTCAAGTGTCAATTGGATGGAAAAACTGTTAGAAATTTAAACTATCCAACAAGGTAATGTCACGTGGTAAAGTGTCAATTAAGGTGTGCACGTTGCAAGGTTCATACCGACTGAACTTTGCTACATGTACACTGATTGTTGACAAGTTGGTTGACACTTGCATTGTTGTCAAGTGTCAATTTGATGGGCAAACTGTTTGAAATTTATATTATCTAATAGGGTAATGTCACGTGGCAAAATGTAAACATACCGTAGTGTACAAGCAGCAAGGTTCTTACAGATTGAACTTTTCTCTTTGTACACCAATTTTTGACACGTTGTTTGACACTTGCATTGTTGTCAAGTGTCAATTGGATGGAAAAACTGTTTGAAATTTAAATTGTCCAACGAGGTAATGTCACGTGTCAAAGTGTAAAATATAGTGTACACTATAGTATACATGTAGCAAGGTTCTTACCGATTGAACTTTGTTATTTTGTTATTTGTACACTAATTTTTGACATGTTGTTTGACTCTTGCATTGTTGTCTAATGTTAGTTGGATGGGAAAACTATTTAAAATTTAAACTGTCCAACAGGATAATGTCATGTGGCAAAGTGTAAACTAAAGTGTACACCATAGAGTACGTGTAGCAAGTTCTTACCGATTGAACTTTGCTATTTGTACACTGATTTTTGACACGTTGTTTGACCCTTGCATTGTTATCGATTGTCACTTGGATGGAAAAACTGATTGAAATTTCCAACATTGTAATGTCACATGGCAAAGTGTAAACTAAAGTGTACCCCATAGTGTACATGTAGCAAGGTTCTTACCGATTGAACTTTGCTATTTGTACACTGATTTTTTACGTTGTTTGACACTTGCAATGTTGTCAAGTGTTAATTGGATGGGAAAACTATTTGAAATTTAAACTCTCCAAAAGGGTTAGGTCACGTGGCAATGTGTAAACCAAGGTGTACACCATAGTGTACATGTTGTTAGGTTCTTACCGATTGAACTTTGCTACTTGTACACTGGTTTTTTACATGTTGTTTGATACTTGCATTATTGTCAACTGTCAATTGGATGGGAAAACTGTTTGAAATTTACACTATCCAACAGGGTAATGTCACGTGGCAAAGTGTAAACTAAAGTATGTACACCATAGTGTAAATGTGGCAAGGTTCTTACCGATTGAACTTCGCTATTTGTACATTGATTTTTGACACGTCGTTTGACACTTACATTGTTATCGAGTGTTAATTGGATGGGAAAACTGTTTGAAATTTAAACTTTCCAATAGGGTAATGACACGTGGCAAGTGTAAACTAAACTGTACACCATAGTGTACATGTCTCAATGTTCTTACCGATTGAATTTTTCTCTTTGTACACTGATTTTTGAGATGTTGTTTAACACTTGCATTAGTTTCGAGTGTCAATTGGATAGAAAAACTATTTGAAATTTAAATTCTCCAACAGGGTAATGTCACATGCAACTTGTTAACTAAAGTGTACACCATAGTGTACATGTACCAAAGTTTTTTCCATTTGAACCTTGCTATTTGTACACTGATTTTTGACAAGTTGTTTGACAATTGCATTGTTGTCAAGTGTTAATATGATGGGAAAACTGTTTGAAATTTAAGATGTCCAACAGGGTAATGTCATGTGGAAAAGTGTAAATTAAAGTGTTCGGCATAGTGTACATTTTGTAAGGTCCTTACCGATTGAGCTTTGCTATTTGTACACTAATTTCTAACACATTGTTTGACAGTTGGATTGTTTTCAAGTGTCAATTTGATGGGAAAGCTATTTGGAATCTATACTGTCCAACAGGATAATCTCACATGGCAAAGTGTAAACTAAAGTGTGTACACCATAGTGTACATGTAGCAAGGTACTTACCGATTGAACTTTGCTATTTGTACACTGATTTTTGACACGTTATTTGACACTTGTATTGCTGTCAAGGTCAATTGGATGGGAAAACTATTTTAAATTTATACTGTCCAACAGGGTAATGTCACGTGGTAAATTGTAAACTAAAGTGTGTACACCATAATGTAAATGTAGCAAGGTTCTTTCCGATTGAACTTTGCAATTTGTACACTAATTTTTGACACTTTGTTTGAGAATTGCATTGTTGTCGAGTATCAATTGAATGGAAAAACTATTTGAAATTTAAACTATCCAACAAGATAATAACACGTGGCAAAGTGTACATGTCTCAATGTTCTTACCAATTGAACTTTGCAATTTGTACACTGATTTTTGACACGTTCTTTGAAACTTGCATTGTTGTCGAGTGTCAATTGGATGGAAAAATTATTTGAAATTTAAACTGTCCAATAGGGTAATGTCACATGGCAACTTGTAGACTAAAGTATACACTATAGTGTACATATAGCAAGGTTCTTATCGATTGAACTTTGCTTTTTGTACACTGATTTTTAAAACGTTGTTTGATACTTGTATTGTTGTCAAGTGTCAATTGGATGGGAAAACTATTTGAAATTTAATCCGTCCAACAGGGAAATGTCACATGGCAAAGTGTAAATTAAAGTGTACTGCATAGTGTACATGTAGCAAGGTCCTTACCGACTCAACTTTGCTATTTGTACATTGATTTTTAACACGTTGTTTGACATTAGCATTATTGTCAAGTGTCAATTGGATGGAATAATTGTTTAAAAATTATACTATCCAACAGGGTAATATCACGTGGCAAAGTGTAAACTAAACTGTGTACCCCATAGTGTTCATGTAGCAAGGTTCTTACCAATTGAACTTTGCTATTTGTACACTGATTTTTGACACGTTGTTTGATACTTGCAATGTTATCCAGTGTCAATTGGATGGAAACACTATTTCAAATTTATACTATCCAACATGGTAATGTCACGTGGCAAAGTGTAAACTAAATTGTACACCTTAGTGTACATGTAGCAAGGTCCTTACCGATTGAACTCTGCAATTTTTACACTGATTTTTGACACGCTGATAGACACTTGCATTGTTGTCAAGTGTCAATTGGATAAGAAAACTGTTTGAAATTTAAACTGTCCAACGCATTAATGTCATGTGGCAAAGTGTCAACTAGAGTGTACACCATAGTGTACATGTAGAAATGTTCTTACCATTGAACTTTGCTACTTGTACACTGATTTTTGACACTTTCATTGTTGCCGAGTGTCTATTAAATGGAAAAATTGTTTGAAATTTAAACTTTCCAATTGGGTAATGTCACATGGGAAAGTGTAAACTAAAGTGTACGCCTTAGTGTACACGTAGCAAGGTTCTTACCGATTGAACTTTGCTATTTGTCCACTGATTTTTGACACGTTGTTTGACATTTACATTGTTGTTAAGTGTCAATTGGGTGGGAAAACTGGTTGAAATTTAAACTTTCCAGTAGGGTAATGTCACGTGGCAAAGTTTAAACTAAGGTGTACACCATAGTGTACATGTAGCGAGGTTCTTACCGATTGAACATTGCTACTTGTACACTGATTTTTGACACTTTGTTTGGCACTTACATTCTTGTCAAGTGTCAATTGGATGGGAAAACTATTTGAAATTTATACTATCCAACAGGGTAATGTCACGTGGCAAAGTGTAAATTCAAGTGTGTACACCATAGTGTACATGTAGCAAGGTTCTTACCGATTGAACTTTGCTACTTGTAAACTGATTTTTGACACGTTGTTTGACACTTGCTTTGTTGTCAAGTGTCAATTGGATGGGAAAACTATTTGAAATTTATACTGCCCAATAAGGTAATGTTATGTGGTAAACTAAAAGATAAAATGTGTACACCATAGTGTACATGTAGAAAGGTTCTTACCGATTGAACTTTACAATTTGTACACCAATTTTTGACACGTTGTTTGACACTTGAATTGTTGTCAAGTGTCAATTGGATGGGAAAACTATTTTAAATTTATTTGTCCAATAGGACAATGTCACCTTGCAACTTGTAAACTAAAGTGTACACCATAGTGTACATGTAGCAAGGTTCTTACCGATTGAACTTTGCTACTTGTACACTGATTTTTGACACATTGTTTGACACTTTCATTGTTGTCTAGTGTCAATTATATGGAAAAACTCATTGAAATTTAAACTGTCCAATAGGATAATGACACATGGAAAAAGTGTAAACTAAAGTGTACACCATAGTGTACATGTAGCAAGGTTCTTACCGATTGAACTTTGCTACTTGTACACTGATTTTTGACACATTGTTTGACACTTTCATTGTTGTCTAGTGTCAATTATATGGAAAAACTCATTGAAATTTAAACTGTCCAATAGGATAATGACACATGGAAAAAGTGTAAACTAAAGTGTACACCATAGTGTACATGTCTTAATGTTCTTACCGATTGAACTTTGCTATTTGTACACTGATTTTTGACACGTTGATTGCACTTGCATTGTTGTCGAGTGTTAATTGGATGGAAAAGCTGTTTGAAATTTAAACTATCCAATAACGTATTGTCACATGAAAACTTGTAAATTAAAGTGTACACCATAGTGTACATGTAGCAAGATTCTTATCGATTGAACTTTGCTATTTTTACGCTGATTTTTGACACATTGTTTGACACTTGCATTGTTGTCTAGTGTCAATTGGATGGAAAAACTGTTTGAAATTTAAACTATCGAAGAACGTAATGTCACATGGCAACTTGTAAACTAAAGTGTACACCATAGTAAACATGTTGTAGGGTTTTTACCGATTGAACTTTGCTATTTGTACACTGATTTTTGACACATTCTTTAACACTTACATTGTTGCCAAGAGTCAATTGGATGAGAAAATTGTTTGAAATTTAAGTCGTCCAATAGGGTAATGTCATGTGGCAAAGTGTAAATTGAAGTTTACCCCATAGTGTACATGTAGCTTACCGATTGTACTTAGCTATTTGCACACTGATTTTTGACACGTTGTTTGATACTTGCATTGTTATCAAGTTTCAATTGGATGGGAAAATTGTTTGAAATTTATACTGTCTAATAGGGTAATGTCATGTGGCAAAGTGTAAACTATATTATTTACACCATAGTGTACATGTGGCAAGGTTCTTACCGATTGAACTTTGTTATTTGTACACTAATTTTTGACATGTTGTTAGACACTTGCATTGTTGTCAAGTGTCAATTGGTTGAGAAAATTGTTTGAAATTTAAACTGTCCAATGGGGTAATGTCACGTGGCAAAGTGTAAACTAAAGTCTACACCATAGTGTACATGTAACAAAGTTCTTACCGATTGAACTTTGCTATTTTTACACTGATTTTTGACACATTGTTTGACACTTGCATTGTTGTCTACTGTCAATTGGATGGAAAAACTGTTTGAAATTTAAACTGTCGAACAACGTAATGTCACATGGCAACTTGTAAACTAAAGTGTACACCATAGTAAACATGTAATAGGGTTTTTATCGATTGAACTTTGCTATTTGTACACTGATTTTTGACACATTCTTTGACACTTGCATTGTTGTCAAGAGTCAATTGGATGGGAAAATTGTTTGAAATTTAAGCTGTCCAACAGGGTAATGTCATCTGGCAAAGTGTAAATTGAAGTTTACCCCATAGTGTACATGTAGCTTACCGATTGTACTTAGCTATTTGTACATTAATTTTTGACACGTTGTTTGACACTTGTATTGTTGTCAAGTGTCAATTGGATGGAAAATCTATTTGATATTTATACTGTCCAACCGGGTAATGTCACGTGGCAAAGTGCAAACTAAAGTGTATACACCATAGTGTAAATGTAGCAAGGTTCTTTCCGATTGAACTTTGTTATTTGTAAACTGATTTTTGACATGTTGTTAGACACTTGCATTTTTGTCAAGTGTCAATTTGTTGAGAAAATTGTTTGAAATTTAAACTGTCCAGCGGGGTAATGTCACATGGCAAAGTGTAAACTAAAGTGTACACCATAGTGTACATGAAGCAAGGTCCTTACCGATTGAACTTTGCTATATGTAAACTGATTTTTGACACATTGTATGACACTTGAATTGTTTTCAAGTGTCAATTGGATGGGAAAACTATTTGAAATTTAAACTATCCAATGGGGTAATGTCACGTGGCAAAAGTGGAAACTATGGTGTTCACCATAATGTACATGTAGCAAGGTTCTTACCGATTGAAGTTTGCTATTTGTACACTGATTTTTGACATGTTATTTGACACTTCCGTTGTTATCAAGTGTGAATTAGATGGGAAAACATTTGGAAATTTATACTGTCCAACAGGGTAATGTCACATGGCAAAGTGTAAACTAAATTGTGTATGCCATAGTGTAAATGTAGCAAGATTCGTACCGATTGAACTTAGCTATTTGTACACTAATTTTTGACACGTTGTTTGACACTTGCATTGATGTTAAATGTCAATTGGATGGAAAAACTACTTGAAATTTAAACTATCCAACAGGGCAATGTCACGTGGCAAACTATAAATTAAAGTGTACACCAAAGTGTACATGTAGCAAGGTTCTTACCGATTGAACTTTGCTTCTTGTACATTGATTTTTGACACGTTGTTTGACACTTACATTATTGTCAAGTGCCAATTGGATGGAAAAACTATTTGAACTTTAAACTATCCAACAGGATATTGTCACATGACAAAGTGTAAACTAAATTGTGTACAGTAAAGTGTACATGTAGCCAAGTTCTTACTGATTGAACTTTGCTATTTGTACACTAATTTTTGACACGTTGTTAAACACTTGCATTGTTGTTGAGGGTCAATTGGATGGAAAAACTGTTTGAAATTTAAACTGTCGAATAGGATAATGACAAGTGGCAAAGTGTAAACTAAAATGTATACCATAGTGTACATGTCTCAATGTTTTTACCGATTGAACTTTGCTATTTGTACACTGATTTTTGACACGTTGTTTAACACTTGCATTGTTGTCAAGTGTCAATGGGATGGGAAAACTGTTTGAAATTTAAACTGTCCAATGGGGTAAGTTCACGTGGGAAAGTGTAAACTAAAGTGTTCACCATAGTGTACATGTAGCGAGGTTCTTACCGATTGAACTTTGCTATTTATACACTGATTTTTGACACGTTGTTTGACACTTGCATTGTTGTCAATTGTCAATTAGATGAGAAAACTGTTTGAAATTTAAATTGTCCAATAGGGTAACGTCACGTGGTAAAGTGTAAACTAAAGTGTACAAGTAGTAAGGTTCATACTGATTGAACTTTGCTTTTGGTACACTAATTTTTGACACGTTGTTTGACACTTGTAATGCTGTCTAGTGTCAATTGGATGGCAAAATTATTTGAAATTTATATTGTCTAATAGGGTAATATCACGTGGCAATGTGTAAAATAAAGTGTGTACACATAGTGTACATATGGCAAGGTTCATACCGATTGAACATTGCTATTGGCACACTGATTTTTGACACGTTGTTTGACACTTGCATTGTTGTCAAGTGTCAATTAGATGGGAAAACTGTTTGAAAACTAAACTTTCCAACAGGGTAATATCACGTGGTAAAGTGTAAACTAAAGTGTACATGTAGCAAGGTTCATACCGATAAAACTTTGCTATTGGTACACTGATTTTTAACCCTTTGTTTGACACTTACATTGTTGTCAAATGTTAGTTGGATGGGAAAACTATTTGAAATTTATACTGTCCAACAGGGTAATGTAATGTGGCAATGTGTAAAGTAAAGTGTGTACACCATAGTGTACATGTGGCATGGTTCATACCGATTGAACATTACTAATGGTACACTATTTTTTGACACGTTTTTTGACACTTGCATTGTTGTCAAGTGTCAATTGGATTGGAAAACTTGATGCGAACCCCGTAGCAATGAAAACTACAAAACCCACAATGAGATTGATGCGGAACCTAAGAACGCCAATACTAACTCGATTTTGGATCTTGAACCCTAAGAATTGAACCAAGAAACCCTAGATTAGCGAAGAACCTAAAACCCCTTGATTACAATTAAAAGAACCCACAATCCAATTGTTTAGAACGCCACAAGAAATTGAACCTTGATAAGTTCCAAGATTGTTCAAGAAGAATAAGAAATTGAAAGAACAATTCTCTCTCTATAATATTAAGCAAAAAGTCAAAAGTTCTTATAATTAAAAAATATTCTCCTATTTATACTAGTGAATAAAAACATCCAAAACCATCAAATTATGGTAATAATTTGATTTCATAAGAATTCTATCGAAACTAGGAAATTCAGCCAAAATTAGAAAATTCGCCAATTTTTTTGGCTTGTACGGCCGCATGGTTCAACAAGAATTGGTGTTTTGATTTTTGGTATGCATGTGTGCGGCCGCATGGTGTTTTGCCTGTGCGGCCACACAGACTTGTTTTTCAACCTCCGATTTCGTCGCTTGATAACAAATTGATTCAAGTTGATTCGGCCTTCGACCCGAACATGAAAGTTGCTCAATTTTGAGTCCCAAACATGGTTCCATCAATGGCTTCTTGAACGAGCAATCCCATTGCTTGTTTCAATTACTTTGCCCTTGATCGCGTCATTGGTCCACCATCGACTATCAACGGGTCTTATCTCGCACTTGCCTTCGTCGGGCTCGACTCCTGGATCATATCATCCCCTCCCTCTTCAAAAGGATTCGTCCTCAAATCTGAACCTACATCAAACAGAGAGAGATCAGATACATTAAAAGTAGCTGGAAACATTATACTCACCTGGTAAATCCACTTTGTATGCATTGTCATTGATCCTCTCGATGATTTGAAACGGTCCATCACCTCGTGGTTGTAATTTTGACTTCCTCTGTTCTGGAAAATGCCCCTTTCTAAAATGCACCCAGACCCAATCTCCAGGCTCAAATGTAATGCGTCTTCTTCCTTTATTTACTTTTGATGCAATCAGCTTTCCTTTCTCTTCGATCTGCATCCTAACCTTTTCATGGAGTGTTTTCACCATCTTAGATTTTTGTTTCCCATCCAAGCTACCTCGTTCATGCACAAGCAAAGGCATTAAATCCATAGGTGTTAGTAGATTAAAACCATAAACAATTTCAAAAGGAAAAAAGGAAGTAGTAGAATGTGTAGCTCGATTATATGCAAACTGTATAAACGGTAAACACTCTTCCCATGATTTCAGATTTTTATTGATCACTGTCCTAAGTAGTTGAGTCATAGTTTGATTAACTACCTCAGTTTGTCCATTTGTTTGTGGGTGACAAGTTGTAGAAAATAATAACTTAGTTCCTAACTTACTCCACAGAACACGCCAAAAATGACTCAAAA